>NC_134484.1:477243356-477543356 GCF_040206685.1 Ascaphus truei | reverse complement strand
CTGCTGGGGCGGCGCCTTCCCTGCACACAGACAACTCCTCCTGTATGTGTGCAGTGGCTACGGGGATCGGAGCAGAAGCATGCATGTACTTTCCGTTCCCCCCCCCCCAGCACACAGCAGTTCTCCAGTGATCCTGACAATCAGTGCTCCTGACAATTTGTGAGCTTGCTGTACCCGAGTCCTGCTTTATATCATATTGATACTTTAGGCTGTGTTCTGTCTCCCAATGCTGATCGATCACTTTGGGACTCTATGTGGTAGCTGTCACAGGAGACCAAGCTTTTTAACACCTTTTACCATCTGGATCCTTTGATTGAATTAAATGAAATAAAATGGGTTTATTCACATAAGGAACGCACACAGCTTGAATTACCAAAATATCACAAATCAACACATATTCCAATGAAATAACAGGTTTCTGGACTTAAAGTTCAGGCAACAGGACAGTCTTTTGGCTGGGGCGCAACTTGCCACTCATATATTTCGGCCAAATAAAAGAATTCCGTCCTGTCCTTGCAGAATTCGTTTCCAAGTCCTTAGATCTAACGAAATCCTGACCGGGTACAAATCTGTGATGGTGATAAAACTCCTCTTTACCCCCGCCCGCTTCTTCCTGATGTTACAGCAGAGAACCCCTTCCCCATGGCCTGCATCAGCTTATAATGCCTGGCCAAACCCCCTTTTCTCAGTGACAGAATACCTGGCTCTTATCAGAGAATCCCCTCAGTTGCTGGCCAGCTGGTTAACCTCTTTTTTGAAGCTCTGACTGTATACATCCTGGAGTGCATCTCACCAGGGTCCCTTAGAAGCCATGCATTCGGTTATGCATACCTGCCCCCCTTGTATGGTGGGTCATAACCTAGCAGGGTGAATCTTTCAATGTATCCTGTCCCGTGCCTTCATATAAATCCCCCCACCTCATATAACTGTAACCTACACAAGTGCCATGCCCGTTTATGCATTTACACACATGGTGCTATTAATAAAATCATAACAGTCTATATGTCTCTCTCCTAATCGTTTGCATACAAAAAATTAGAACATTAGGACATTCCTAACGAAAGTTATACCGTTAATTGGATACGCTTTTTGATCTGGGCTTTAAATGGTATCTTCCCCATCCCAAGCGTACTTCTCCAATTACCCCCTTAAACACAGGCTAGCAGCCTTTGTAAAACTGCAGTCAGCCCTAGACCGCAGAGCTGACACTTTAAACACACATTTGATGACTCGGGGTTTACTTTGCCGGGCAACCTGCCTTTTATTGATCGCAAAGATAATGCGCCATCGTCACAGTAGCCTCTGAAAGCCACAGGTGAAAATGTGTCTGTTGTGTCTGTGTTGGTTGTGATTGAGTGTGTGTGTGTGTTGTGATTGTGTGTGTTGTGTCTGTGTTGGTTGTAATTGAGTGTGTGTTGTGTGTCTGTGTGTGTGTGTGTGTTGTCTGTGTTGGGATTGAGTGTGTGTGTTGTGTCTGTGTGTGCGTTGTGATTGAGTATGTGTGCTGTGTGTGTTGTGATTGAATGCAGTGGTGCGCAAATGGGGGGCGCAAGAATATTTAGGGGTGGCGCAGGCGGCAAAACATGGTGTGCGCGGGCCGGCAGACGCTGTGTGTGGGACGGCGAAAAAGTTGTGCCCGGGCGGACAAGAAGCTGTGCGCGGGCGAGCAGCCGAAGATGTGCGCAGACGGCCGAACATGATAGTGCAGGTGGCGGCCACGTGATGAGATGACCTAGAAAAAAAAATTACACCTAAACAGGACCCACTCGGTGGAGAGGAAGACTTAATATATCCTTTATGTGATCAAAGTGGGGCGTTGGTTTGGACTTGGTGGGGGGTGAGTGGTGGGTTGATGGGGTCCCTCGGTCAGCCAACAGAACTATAATGACCCCAGATGGAAGACTATATGGTTTCCCTGTGTTGCCTCTCAGGCTTGGTCAGTCCCCCTCCCGGTGCCCTCTTCTCCACCCCTTTCCTGTTCCTCTCTGCCCCTTCGTCAAACATTTGAGAGATGAGAAATCTGAGGGAACTTGCTTCCCTCAGAACAGTTGCGGGGGAGAGTGGGCAGAGATCTGGGAGCGGCAACACAGGGGGGAATCTGGAAAGACAGCTTTTGCAATCGTTTCAGCCCACTAAGAATCCTTCGTTTTATGGCTAATATGTTCAACTGTTCTCTAACAAAATGTTAATGTCATTTTAAATGTTATGACAAATGTCTGTGATAAAGTTCAGATGATGTTGGAGAATGGATCGGCTCTGGCCCTCCCCTCACACCCCTCGATCCGGCCTGTGTGCCCGGGTCGGTCCATCAAGAATATAGAATTCTATGTTCATTAAGTTGAAACGCTTTCTAATAAGCTCAAATGATAACTTGAGTATGAACCAACACACCTATCAAAAATAAGTTCAATATTATGATTCAAAATTTGCTAGTCCTTTCCTCTTCTTAGATTATAAACCCAAGTTATACCCGTTGAAAAGTTAATATCCAGACAGCACGTTGCCCGGCAGATCCTAAGTCTAACTTGACAAGACTCACAATATATTCCCAATTAAGACCGAGTCCCCTTAAGGAACTCTGGCCCTTGTTCTCCACCCCCCTCCGCCCCCATTCCGGTTTTTGCAAGGGCAAATGAGCTCAAGATCTTCAGTGACTCACGAGGCTCCTTTATTTTTGTTTTTTCCCTTTCTGATCCCCTAATCAAGGTGTGCATACTGTACTATGTCCCAAATGGGAAAACAACATATAGATACACAAAATCTGAGAGGATCCTCCTTTTAAACAACAGATTAAGTGTGACCTACCATAAACCCCCATCTCCTACACAGTGGATACTCTTAGAAGCTCACATGAGCTGAAGGGATCGGTCCAGGGTCCCACTTGGACCTCAAGATGTCAATTAGAATTATAACCCACAATGTCAAAGGCCTGAATAGTTCTTCCAAAAGGAAAATAGACCTTTCAGAATATAAGAGACTAAGAGGCGACATCCTCCTAATTCAGGAATCGTAGTTTAAACAGTGTGACCCCTAAATATTTTGATAAAAACTTCCCAAATGTCTTCCGGTCATCTGCAAAGGGAAAAAAAGAGGAACGGCAATTTTTTATAAATGAACACTTACAGTTCTCCCCCAAACTCACAAAGATAGATAAAGACAGAAGATATGTGATAGTGGTTGGAAGCATTCAGGGTAACGAGGTCACTCTGGCAAGTTGTTATGCCCCGAACGAAAGGAGTGCTCCTTTCTTCAACAAATTCTTTAGTATTCTGGGAAACATAGCAGAGGGCCAAATTATCTTGGGCGGAAATGTCGATCTGACATTGGATCCCAACAGGGACAGATTAAACCATCCAAACAACCCTACGATGTCCCTCTACTCCAGAATCACAGATCTAAAGGCCTTAAAGAGAGGTTTAAGCTCTCTGAACCCGATAGACACATGGAGGGAACTAAACCCAAGGAGAAAAGATTATACTTTTTTCTCCCATCCCCATCAGTCCTACTCCAGGATAGATCTTATAACCACAAGCGCTAACCTGATTCCCAAATCATAAACTCAAACATCCGTAATATAAGTTGGTCTGATCACGCTCTGGTTGAAATAGAGATGATAGATATACAAGTCACATCAAACTCACTGGGAACGTAATGAGGCTTTAGTAAAAATCCCAGAAATAGCCCGAGATATAGATAAAGAAATACAAGCCTTTTCCCAGACAAATGAGGGAAGTGTTGCCTCCTGGTCCACCCTTTGGGAGGCCCATTATGCGACAATAAGAGGCAAGATAATAAGTATAGCAACAGGCAGCAAAAGAGAGTCAGGCAAAAATCAAACTACTGCAAGAGAAAGTAGACACCTTATCAGCAAAACAGATAATACACCAAGCAGGGACAACCCTTGAAAATGTAAAAGAATCCAGAGCTGAACTGGAGCTGCTGCTTGCAACACAGGCCGAGCGAGCATTGGAGCGGACTAAGGCCTCGGGCATGGTTAGCGCCCGTGCTGAGGCGCGCTGCTGCTCGGCGGTGAGCCCCTGCAGCCGCAATGAGAGCGGCTTTAGCAGGGGCTCGCGCACGCTTCCGCAAGCGTTCGGATGCGTGGGTCTTAAGAAAATTTTAGTTTTGGCGCTAAAAATTTTTGCCCAATGAGGGCGAACCAGCTCCGTGACGTCACAGGCCCCCCACCCTCCCCCTCCCCCCCCGACGGCACGCGGTCTAAGGCCAGGGAAAGCACCCGCTTTCCCTCAGCCTCAGCGCGCCTCCGCCCGGCTGGATTCACCCTGGACGCAGCCTTAGAGAAAGTTCTTAGAACAATCTAATAAAGCAGATTCCATGCTCGCAGCCAGACTGAGGAATAAACATCCCACTTATAGTATTCAATCTATTCGAACTACCTCGGGAGATCTGACCTCTAACCCAAAACTGATAGCCGCTGAATTTTACAAGTACTATACAAAATTGTATGATGAAAAAAGTTAGACATTCTGACCAAAATATGCAGTTGATGAAAAAAATATCTAGACTCCGCAAACATACCTAAATTATCTCCTGAAGAAAACCTAGCACTAAATCAATGAATAACTACAGAAGAACTACACGTGGTTATTAAATATTTGAAGAGCTCAAAGTCCCCTGGCCCTGATGGTTTCTCATAAACATACTACAAAAAAATTTGGTACGAATAGCCCTTTATTTACTCAAACTTTTCAACTAATTCGAAAGAAAAGAAGAAAAAGAAGAAGCTTTCTTTCCCCCTTCCATGCTGCAGGCATACAGTATATTTCCCTTATTCACAAAGAGGGCAAAGCTCCTACTAATTGCGGAAGTTATTGCCCCGTCTCACTTATTAACGCTGATCTAGAAATATTTTCCAAAATTTTAGCTAACAGATTAAGAAGTATTCTTCCCAATCTTATACATCATAACCAAGTTGGATTTATATCAGGTCGTCAGACAGCTGACAACGTAAGAAAAATAATAGATTTGACATACATAGGAGGGGGAGGGGGGATGGGGAAGGGGGAGGGGGAAGGAGGGGGAGGATAGAGCTGAAAGGCAGCACCGCAGCAAACCCATCTCCCACTGTCCACATGGAAAGGATAGCCCTCACTCCTTTCACTTGTCAGTCCCAAAATAGATGCTTCTAAATTCAACTTGTAAATCCTGGCAGGACAACAGCCTGTTTAGAAGTACCATTTGTTTAAATGTGCCTCACGTGCTAATTGAGCTCGTTGGGCTGAACTTAATTCAGTCAGGTGACTTGTAAGTCCTATATAGCTAGAGACACACTGGGGGAGCAGCAATGCTGGGGCAAGCAGCATAAATTTAAAGTAGCATGAAGTGTGGAGTTTAACAGGAGTGAAACAAGAGAACTTCTGGCCCTGAATCCTGGATTTGGAACTACGCTTGAAAGAAGGACATTATCTATCACAGACTGCACATGTCAGCACTAAACTATTCCTGCCATGCCTCCGCTACTGTTTGCTTTGCTCTCACTTATTTTCAAAATATGTTCTCCTTTCTACCAGCCTCAGTATGTCTCTAACTCTATTCATATATCTTCATCTCTCCTTCCTTCCCCACTTCTCTGTTCACATGAACTCCTTTCTTACCTGCGCCTTCTGACACTACACAGCTATATCCCCTGCACTAAAACACACCCCTACAAATCATCCTCACACATTCTCTTTCTAGCCATGCTTCTCCTCCTTGCTTCTGGGGATATCTCTCCCAATCCTGGTCCCTGCCTTATTTCTGTATGCTCTTGTCCTCGCCTCCCACATACAACTTCTACTCCTTCTGGTGTCAATCCCTCCAACCTCATATCCATCCCCGGTCACCCTCCCTCCTCTCTCCCTTTCTCCTGTGTCCTTTGGAATGCTCGCTCCCTTTCTAACAAGTTCCTTTCTGTGCATAACTTCTTTCTCTCTCACTCCCTGCTCCTATTTGCTATAACTGAGACCTGGCTCTCTCAGTCTGACTCTGCTCTGGAAGCTGCCCTCTCTTATGGTGGCCTTTTTTTCTCCCATACTCCACGCACTGATGGCAGGGGTGGAGGTGTGGGGCTCCTCCTCTCTCTGCCGTTACAATACCCTTCCTATTCCTCCCTCTCTTGCTTTTCTCTCCTTTGAGGCTCGCACTGTCCAGCTTTTCTCTCCTCTCCCTGTCCATGTGGCGGTCATCTATCGCCCACCTACCTCTACTCATCCCCCTTCTGCCTTTCTCTCTCACTTTGAATCCTGGCTTTCTTTCTTTCTCTTCAGACTCCCCTGTTCTTCTCCTTAGGGACTTCAACTGCCACATTGATGACCCCTCTCTCCCTTGGGCTTCCCACTTTCTCTCTCTAATCTCTTCCCTTGGCCTTCAACAGTGGACTACAGCCAGCACTCACAAGGATGGCCACTACCTAGACCTGGTTTTCACTCAAAACTTTTCTCTCTCTGATTTCTCAATTTACCCTTTTTCTCTCTCTGATCACCTCATCTCATTTTCTCTCTCTCACTTCTCCCCTTCTCCACCTACCCCTTGTCTCTGCAGAGACCTGCGCTCTATTAACCTACCAGCTTTTTATTCCACTTTACACTCCTGACAACCTGGTCAGGAACTACAACTCTGCCTTATCCTCCTCTCTTGATCTACATGCCCCGCTTTCTCTCTGCCTTTGAACCCCAGACCCTTGTTTAATTTCCATACGTGCATTCTGCGTTCCTGCACTCGTTCCTCTGAACGCCTCTGGAGGATATCTCACACTCTTGCAGACTTCATTCACTACACATGTATGCTATCCTGTTTCAACTCTGCCCTCTCTCAAGCTAAACAAACTTACTTTTCTTCACTAATCAACACGCACAAGTCTAATCCACGCCGACTCTTCTCTGTCTTTGACTCCCTACTCAGACCCCCCTCTGCTGCCTGTTCTTCTTCCTCCATCTCACCTCAGGACTTTGCCGACTATTTCAAGGAAAAGGTGGAATCCATACATCAGGCCATCCCCTCGGTAGCCTCCTCCCATCTTACAACTCTTCCTAACTCTCCTCCTGCACTCCTTGACTCTTTATCCACTGTCACAGAGGAGGATGTGTCGTTGCTGATCTCCTCTTCTCCCTCTACCACCTGCCCTCTTGACCCATTCCCTCCACTCTCCTAAAACCTCTTGCTACTACTATAATCCCTACACTCACACACATTTTTAACTCCTCCCTCTACTCTGGTACCTTTCCCACTACCTTCAACATGCAACAATTATACCATTACTCAAAAACAGCAAGCTTGACCCTACCTGTCTTTCTAACTATCAATCTGTCTCCCTCCTGCCTTTTGCCTCTAAACTCCTTGAACATCTTGTATCTCTCGCTTGCTCCATTTTCTCAACACCTATTCTCTCCTAGACCCTCTACAATCTGGCTTCCGCACTGCTCACTCCACTGAAACAGCCCTCACTAAAATAACTAATGACCTCCATGATGCCAAAGACAGAGGTCATTACACTCTGCTCATAATACTCGACCTCTCTGCAGCATTTGATACTGTGGACCAGCCTCTTCTCCTTCACATTCTCCATACTATTGGCATTCGTAACAAAGCTCTATCCTGGATCTCCTCTTACCTCTCCCATCGTACTTTCAGTGTCTCTTTTGCCAACACCTTCTCCTCTATCGATCTCTCTGTTGGGGTACCACAGGGCTCTGTCCTGGGACCTCTTCTCTTTTCTCTTTACACACTCTCTAGGTGACCTAATCACATCTCTTGGGTTCAAATATCACCTCTATGCTGATGACACACAAATTTACTTTTCTACCCCTGACCTTACACCTGCTGTACGAGACCAAAGTTTCTGAATGTCTCTCGGCTATATCATCCTGGAAGGCACTACGCCGACTCAAACTTAACATGGCAAAACCAGAGCTCCTCATACTTCCTCCCAAACCTGGCCATACTACCTACTTCCACATTACGAAGAAGGGGGTAAGATGGTCCGTGGTTCACAGCAACTTCAGCAGCCAACGCATGGATGTCTAAAAAAACTTTATTGATCGCTAGCAGCAAACATCAGGCAACCACTCTAACATGTTTCGTCCAGGCTATGGACTTTTTCAAAGAGTGCTGATAGTGTATGGCAGCCAAATAGATATAGGGAGTGGTGAGTGTATGCCACCAATAGAAACAGGGAACGTATTTAAACCTCACCTGTGGTAGATTAATCATTAAAGTGGATAACTATCTCCCCAACAATCCCCATAGCAATGGCTGCACAACAAGGTATTTACAACATACACATGAAAAATCTTAAAAACAAAACAGAACATATAATGGATAAATTTAAAAACACAACTACTGATGTTTTAAGTTACCAGCATCATTATTATTATATAAAGCTATATCAATTAATGGAAGTATACAGATGTATAACAAAGGATTTCATATATCTAGTACTTATAAAATCTTTTTTGTACTTATAAAGCATTTTCAGTATCAAGATTCACTTTAAAGGGATATAAACATTTTATCAATTTATTCACATAATTCATATCCATGAATACAGTGGCAACCGCATGACAGACAGTAACTTAATATGTCACCTCCCAGATCACAATGTAATTGGGTGAACACTGTGAACCCACCCCAAAACTTAGCCATTACCCCATCAGGAAGTGTTTCAGTTCCCACTCCTGATTGATGCCGGCCGGATGGAGTGTGTTCAGAGTGTACACCCAATACATTTCCTGTTTATTTAATACCCCCTCTCTATGGCCTCCTCTAGCGTTACAAGGGATATGTTCAATTGCCATATAGGAAAAGTTGGCTATTCCCCCTTTAGGGCATCTGGAGAAGTGTCTGGGAACTGGATGAGACACATCATTCTTTTTAATAAGTCTGACATGCTCGGCAATGCGGGTCTTGACTGGCCGAATGGTTCGTCCCACATATAATTTTTTGCAACCACATCTCAAAAGATAAATGGTGTAGGATGTATTACAATTCAAAAATTCTTTAATAAAATATTTTTTTCCATTGATGTCAGTTTGGACAAATTTTGTACTATGAACATATTTACACATGGAACAATTTCCACATGCATAAAAACCTTTAGGAATACTACCAATTCTTTTAAGATCAGTTTTAGTTTGAAAGTGACTTGGCGAGAGGTGTGATGCTAGTGTCTTAGCCCTACGGAATGAAAATTTTGGTCCCTTCAAGGTAAACTCAGCAATATCCTTATCAAGGCACAGGGTGTGCCAATGTTTATGCACAATGTCGCATATAAGCTTGGATTGGCGACTATAAGTCGTGATGAATAATGGACTCATATCACTATACTTGCTCTTAGATTGTATGTACCCCTTATGATGTTTGTCTTTTTTCTTTTTATCGAGGATTCCAGGGCGATCCAAAGTCATAGCGTACTCGTATGCTGTCTGGATATCTGTATATTTGTAACCCCTGGCTTGGAATCTCTCAAATAGTGCTTGTGACTGCAAAGAGAAATTCTCGTCATCAGAACATATCCGTCTCAACCTTACAAATTGGGCCCTCGGAATACTTTTGATTAAAGATTGTGGATGACAACTTTTGGCTGACAGTAGTGTGTTTCGGGAGTTTGGCTTGCGAAATATGTCAGTTTGGATTAGCATGTCATGGTCTATGTAAAGGAGCAGGTCCAGATAATTGATGCAATTTATATTTTGTTCATAAGTGAATTTGATATTAACATTATTGATATTAAGTGTGTTTATAAATGCTACAAGTGATGATTCATCGCCGTCCCATATAATAATGAGATCGTCGATGAATCTTTTATAGTAAATAATTTGTGAACGATAAGAATTATTACTGTGATATATATATTGTGCTTCCCATAACCCCATGAATAAGTTTGCATATGATGGTGCAAAACTTGTGCCCATTGCAGTGCCTAATAATTGTAAATAAAAACGTGAATCAAATAAGAAATAATTGTGAGTTAATAAAAATTTAATAGATTCTAATAGAAAAGTGCAAAGTGAAGTGGACAGATGTGATAAATTTAAAAAGTGCGTGATAGCTAATAACCCGTGATCGTGATTAATGATGGAATACAGAGAGATCACGTCAAGGGTGACCCATCTGTATTCTTTTTTCCAGACCAGATCCTTTACATCTACCATGAGGTCCGTGGAATCCTTAATGAATGACGGTAATGCCAGTACCAATGGTTTGAGATAAGAGTCCACATACCGCGATAACCCATCTCCCAAAGATCCAATACCTGCCACTATAGGACGACCAGGAGGGTCGACCAGTGACTTATGGATCTTTGGGAGATGGTGGAATACCGGAATCACGGGATGTGGACTTCTCAAAAATTCAATCTCATGTTTGTCTAATGAGATGTGGTTGCAAAAAATTATATGTGGGACGAACCATTCGGCCAGTCAAGACCCGCATTGCCGAGCATGTCAGACTTATTAAAAAGAATGATGTGTCTCATCCAGTTCCCAGACACTTCTCCAGATGCCCTAAAGGGGGAATAGCCAACTTTTCCTATATGGCAATTGAACATATCCCTTGTAACGCTAGAGGAGGCCATAGAGAGGGGGTATTAAATAAACAGGAAATGTATTGGGTGTACACTCTGAACACACTCCATCCGGCCGGCATCAATCAGGAGTGGGAACTGAAACACTTCCTGATGGGGTAATGGCTAAGTTTTGGGGTGGGTTCACAGTGTTCACCCAATTACATTGTGATCTGGGAGGTGACATATTAAGTTACTGTCTGTCATGCGGTTGCCACTGTATTCATGGATATGAATTATGTGAATAAATTGATAAAATGTTTATATCCCTTTAAAGTGAATCTTGATACTGAAAATGCTTTATAAGTACAAAAAAGATTTTATAAGTACTAGATATATGAAATCCTTTGTTATACATCTGTATACTTCCATTAATTGATATAGCTTTATATAATAATAATGATGCTGGTAACTTAAAACATCAGTAGTTGTGTTTTTAAATTTATCCATTATATGTTCTGTTTTGTTTTTAAGATTTTTCATGTGTATGTTGTAAATACCTTGTTGTGCAGCCATTGCTATGGGGATTGTTGGGGAGATAGTTATCCACTTTAATGATTAATCTACCACAGGTGAGGTTTAAATACGTTCCCTGTTTCTATTGGTGGCATACACTCACCACTCCCTATATCTATTTGGCTGCCATACACTATCAGCACTCTTTGAAAAAGTCCATAGCCTGGACGAAACATGTTAGAGTGGTTGCCTGATGTTTGCTGCTAGCGATCAATAAAGTTTTTTTAGACATCCATGCGTTGGCTGCTGAAGTTGCTGTGAACCACGGACCATCTTACCCCCTTCTTCCTGTGTCATCATTTCCGGCGGAGCACGCTGACGCCAGCTACACCAGAGGAGGAAGCCGCTGCAGAATTCCCTGCACCAACAGGGACGGCTTTTTCGTGAGTACTCCTAACCTCCACGCGGTATTTCAGGGAGATTATTGAGGCGGTTAGTGCCGGGCTGTGATTTACTTGGGGGCGCCCCTTAGGGAGGTGTCCCCCTGTACCTCTATCCGGCTTACTATTACCCAACTCCCTGTTTTCAATACCGGAGGCTTATTGTTTCATTAATCATTGCTGGGTCTCTCTTCAATCAAGTTGCCATAAAGTGTGTGCACTACCTGTTAGCAGCCTCGGTATACTGGGTAATTCCATATTCTCTACTTCCACATTACTGTTGAAAGTACTATCATTCACCCAGTAGCCCAAACACGTTGCCTAGGGGTCACACTTGACTCCTCTCTCACATTCAAAAGGTATCTAAAACCTGTCGCTTTTTTCTCCGCATTATTACCAATATACGCCCTTTCCTCTGCAAAAACTCATTCTCTCCCGTCTCGACTACTGTAACCTCCTGCTGACTAGACTTCATGCCTCTCACCTGTCTCCCCTACAATCTATCCTAAATGCTGGTGCCAGAATCATTTTACTATTTCCTAAATCTGTCTCAGCGTCTCCCCTGCTGAAATCCCTTTCCTGGCTTCCTATAAAATCCTGTAACACACACACACACACACACACACACAATTCTCCTCCTCACTTTTTAAGCTCTACACTCTTCTGCTCCCCTTACATCTCAGCCCTAATTTCTCGCTATAGTCCATCCCGACTCTTGCGTTCTGCTCAAGGATGTCTTCTCTCTACCCCTTTTGTAGCTAAAGCCCTCTCCCGCCTTAAACCTTTCTCACTGACTGCCCAACACCTCTGGAATGCCCTTCCCCTCAATATCTGACAAGCACCCTCTCTATCCACATTTTTGACCCAATTCAAAACGCAACTGCTTAAGGAAGCATATGAATAGCTCCATGGCTTATAATTAACACCTCATACATTAACCTTGGCCCTTGCAGACGCACTTACCAGAACGCCCTCCTACTGTCTCTGTACGTTCTTACTACCAACCAATTAGATTGTAAGCTCTTCAAATGTTACTCTTATGTCTAAAGCACTTTTCCCTTCATGTGTTATTTATATTATTTGTTATTTATATGATTATCACATATATTACTGCTGTGAAGCACGATGTACATTAATGGCGCTTGTAGGAGGAACGCGCACAGAGGTATTCAAGGGAGACTGGTTATGGTGAAATTAAATAAGGCTTTTATTGCGCCTGTTTCCTTAATATCAGAAAACCATCCAAACAAGGGGTCAAACAAAGCTTCTATTCACTTGGGAGTATTTCTAGTGAAACATATGGTCCACAACTCCCTTTAGATAAGCATGTCTCCCAGCCCCAAACATATATCTTGATATAAGCAGGTATACCACAAGTCTTATAAAAGGAAAGTCTTGTCTGTTTGTAGTGGTTGGAGGGAAAGTCTTCTCTGTTCCTGGGTTGCTGCCTTTTTCCTCAGGTTGTGTCAGCATTCAGGTTTAGAGGTGTTTTCCCCTCTGTCTTGCAAGCAGCTCTGCTCTTCTTCTGGCAGGCTCAAGACATCTGTCCCCATGGTCAGTCTCACAAGTTGTGAGACTCAGGAACAATCTCCTTTCCTGTCTCAAAAGACATGCTTTTCTAAGAAGTTAATCAGGCAGGTGGTGTTGGATAATTGACTACCAGCAGTTAACCACCACACTGCTGGATTAGAGGCACATTTCCTGAACAGGGATAACTCCCCTGTTACAGCGCTATATAAAGACAGACATAAATACGTGTTTGAAGAGTGTGCGAATCCGGTAAGATAGATGAAGCAGAAAGGGGTCAAAAGATTAACTTGCTGGTAAAAAACAGGATTTATTGCAACATGAGGAACAGCATCTCTGTCCAAAAATACAGAGCCGTTCTAATCGCGTTTCACGCACATGGCGCGTTATCAAAGAGTACTGCCATATTCTCTGTGCGGAGATATATACGCAGAGTGAACCGCCTGATGTATCAATCTGCCGCCCTCAGATCTAATACACCTGAGTAGCAGTCACCGGAGGTGGAAATTGTGGACGGATAATGAATAGTTCAGCCCGGCAGAGCACTCATGCATACTGCCATTTCAGAGGAAACTTGGCACCATTTATCACAGACGGATGTGTTATCGGATCCTACGGTCGGTCTGTATTAATCGTGAACCCACGCGGTTTCAACTTCGGCCGGTAATATTCGGACAATAGGCCGCGATTATAGTGGAAGCTCGTGTAACGTCACACGCGTATGAAACATGAGCCAAGCTGGAGGCTATTGAGAGGCGATCGGGAGGCGTGTCGGACGCGTCACGTGGCTGGTTCACCCTTATTGGCTTAACCGCTCACGTGACGTGGCCGTCGCGATAAAACAACAACAATTTGAATTGTATTTTGAAAATGTGCGCGGTCACTCGTTCGCTCGCGCACACTATGAGCGGCCTCATTGAGGAACACACATTTGAGATCGCGGCACGTAATGTTGCACGCGTGACTGCACTATAATCGCGGCTTTAGAAGTGAGACACAGAGCCCTCTTCCCTCCCCCAATCTGCGGTGCAGAAATACAGCTGAGGGAGAGCAGGGTGACCCCAGGCATAGAGGTGGGTGCTGTGTCTGGGTCTCTGTATGCGCCGCCATATAAAAACCCAAGCATGTGGTAGCCTCACGTCTGTAGCATACAAGGGGTTAACACCTCATTTTCTAAATTATGCAAATATACAAAGTTCTTGTACCTCTCTGTTATCTTTGTATATTTGCACCATCTTAAGAATTATCAAAACAAATTGGTATTAATTTAATTAACTTTTAAATGAGGGGCGTATCTAAGGGTGAGAGTCATGGGATGCTAGGGTGATGGAAGCAGTGTAGGTGAGAAAGGATATAGTGCAGATATGGAAGGGGGGGGTTGCCTTGAAGGGGGGTGAGGGGAGGTTGAGTCCAAAAAAAAAAAAAAGTGTGTCTGTGTGTGTGTGTTGTGGCGGGAGGGAGGGGGTGTTGAGTCCCAGGGTGGTGGTGAGGATTGAGGGTTTAAGGGTCTCAGAGGGATGGTGGGGATGGAGGGGTTATAAGTCCCACAGGGCGGATGGGAAGGGGTTTAGGGTCCGGGGGGGGGTTAAGAGTCCCAGAGAGAGGATGGAGGGGCTAAGTGCCCCAGGTGGGGAGAGGGGAATGGTGTTAAGTGTACCAGAGGGAAGAAGGAAAGAGGTCAAGTGCCCCAGAGGAGAGAGGGTTTTAGTCCCTGAGTTAGGGAAAGGGATTGAGTGCCCAAGAGGAGGAGAGAGGGGAAGGAATTAAGTGCCGAGGAGGTGGGCGCGGGAGAGGGGAAATAGATTAAATGCCCCACAAGGATGGTTAAGGGATTAAGTGCCCCATGAGGTGGGCAAGGGAGAGGGGAAGGAGATTAAATGCCCCACAAGGATGGTTAAGGGATTAAGTGCCCCATGAGGTGGGCAAGGGAGAGGGGAAGGAGATTAAATGCCCCACAAGGATGGTTAAGGGATTAAGTGCCCCATGAGGTGGGCAAGGGAGAGGGGAAGGAGATTAAATGCCCCACAAGGATGGTTAAGGGATTAAGTGCCCCAGGAGAGAAGGGAGTGGGTTAAATGCCTGGGAGGGGTAGGGGGGGAGGGAAGAGGATACGTGCACAGGGGAGGGAAAGGAGAAAGGCTTAATTGTCGCAGGGGGAGGGGAAGGTATTAATATATAATAACGTTTTTACATTTTGATTAATTGCGACTAACATTACAATTAAATATCTCTGCCATTTCAAACTTCTGTCATCCATCCTCTGTGACCTGCTCCCTGCTATCAATTTCTCAACTATCTCCACGGTGCGTCTGCCTTCCCGACGTCCGAGGAGCCCAACGTCTGAGGAGCCCGACGTCATCCGTACAACAGAAGCAGCAAGTTTCATTCTACCACTGAGCCACCATAGCACAAACAAAAGTGCCAGCACCTGGACCAAATGCAAACAAAAAGTGCCAGCACCTGGACCAAATGCAAACAAAAAGTGCCAGCACCTGGACCAAATGCAAACAAAAGTGCCAGCACCTGGACCAAATGCAAACAAAAAGTGCCAGCACCTGGACCAAATGCAAACAAAAGTGCCAGCACCTGGACCAAATGCAAACAAAAGTGCCAGCACCTGGACCAAATGCAAACAAAAGTGCCAGCACCTGGACCAAATGCAAACAAAAGTGCCAGCACCTGGACCAAATGCAAACAAAAGTGCCAGCATCTGGACCAAATGCAAACAAAAGTGCCAGCACCTGCACCAAATGCAAACAAAAGTGCCAGCACCTGCACCAAATGCAAACAAAAGTGCCAGCACCTGGACCAAATGCAAACAAAAGTGCCAGCACCTGGACCAAATGCAAACAAAAGTGCCAGCATCTGGACCAAATGCAAACAAAAGTGCCAGCACCTGGACCAAATGCAAACAAAAGTGCCAGCATCTGGACCAAATGCAAACAAAAGTGCCAGCACCTGGACCAAATGCAAACAAAAGTGTCAGCACCTGGACCAAATGCAAACAAAAGTGTCAGCACCTGGACCAAATGCAAACAAAAGTGCCAGCACCTGGACCAAATGCAAACAAAGGTGCCAGCATCTGGACCAAATGCAAACAAAAGTGCCAGCACCTGGACCAAATGCAAACAAAAGTGCCAGCATCTGGACCAAATGCAAACAAAAGTGCCAGCACCTGGACCAAATGCAAACAAAAGTGCCAGCACCTGGACCAAATGCAAACAAAAGTGCCAGCACCTGGACCAAATGCAAACAAAAGTGCCAGCACCTGGACCAAATGCAAACAAAAGTGCCAGCACCTGGACCAAATGCAAACAAAAGTGCCAGCACCTGGACCAAATGCAAACAAAAGTGCCAGCATCTGGACCAAATGCAAACAAAAGTGTCAGCACCTGGACCAAATGCAAACAAAAGTGCCAGCATCTGGACCAAATGCAAACAAAAGTGCCAGCACCTGGACCAAATGCAAACAAAAGTGCCAGCACTTGGACCAAATGCAAACAAAAAGGTGCCTCGCCCCAAAGAAAACCACCAGAACTACTAGGACTCCTCCTCTCACCCCCCCCCCCCCCCCCGTCAATATCTCCCCCTACCTAAGCAATCTTACCAACTGCCAATTGACTCTCGTACCAGTTACCACTTATTCTGACCAATTATCAGACTTTCTCGCTTATTGTTTTTAACTAAATAATATATATAACTACCCACGTGCACGCGCAAGGCTCACACTGACAACGCAGTATCTAGACTCCACACGGGAGCGTCTGCGCTGCCTTGCTCGGGCAAAGTTAAAGCTCCAACAGACAATGTTCTAACGGAGCCCATAACTAAGGGATTATCTGTTTTCTGGGCACCATTGGTCTTCACACAAATATGTATGGGAGAGGGAGCGGCTCAGTGAGTAATGACACAGAGTGTGAAGCAGGGGAGCCTGGTTCAATTCCCGGTGTCGGTTTCATGTGACCTTGGGCAAGTCACTTTATCTCCCTGTGCCTCAGGCACCAAAGACATAGATTGTAAGCTCCACAGGGCAGGGACCTGTGCCCGCACAAGGTCTCTGTAAAGCGCTACGTACAACTAGCAGCGCTATACAAGAACATGCTATTATTATGTATAGATACTCTTTCCACCTACAATTATACCGTGTACAACAATGGCAAGGTGACACCAAGGCTCACTGCTCACTATTAATACACTGTATCTAGCATTGATTCTGATCCGGGGTTCACTACACTTCAATTGGATCATTTTTGCGCCATTTAATTGTTTATTTTAAAGCCCTGTATTTTAGCCGTTGTTCATCAATAAAATTATTTTAACTTATACATTAACAATCCAGCTAGTGAGAGAGTGCTACTTATATTGGGGTCCTTTTCTCCACAGTTGCAGTACCACTATTGCCCCAATCAGCACCCTCACATTTACATAAACATTATTCAGCTGAAGCAGGGGTTTTGTCTTCAGTTTATTTCCCAATATACCACTTAGATTGTAAGCTCTTCGGGACTTGCTGCTCTTATCCCCACTGTTTGTTCGTTATTTGCGCTGTATTGTAATGTAGCGCAGACACAGAAACCCGCACCATTACATGTAAGTGTTTTATTATTGAAGATCAGAGGTAAAATAACATAACAATTATATGGCATAGGACCACTTATACAATATGTACGCTGCATACATCACCGCTGATTGCAAGTGGGCCACACTCTCTCATACACACGCGGGAGACTTTTCATTTGAAAGTAGCACTTTGGCGATTTTGTTACTGCTACCTCTATTTCAGCTCCCTCCGTGTAATAGAACACAGCGATTCTGCGGGCTATATTCCATACCGCAGGATCCTCCTGCTATATGGGGCTGTTCCTCCAGTCCACTGTCTAGATAGGCATGCCCTCGAGCATATCAGCGCTGATATATTAATGATCAGCGCTGATATAGGGGACTATGCGTTTATAGTTCTATTTTTATGTGCTCTACCGTGTTCCAGTCATCACATTCCTTTATCCTGCTAAGTGGGGGTGCGGGAGGGTCGGGACTTACCTTGACCTTACCTCATGGCACCAGTATCTTACTTATGATTCGCGCCCACTAGCTGCTCTATCGGCACCTTAAGAAGCATTATTGGCAGCCTCATTGATATCTTATTAAGCCAGTAGTGGGTATATTATCTATCAGTGGTTGCCCTAATTGGACAATTTATTACTCGATACCACCACTTAGGCTCACAGTTAATGTTTTTGCTGTGCATCTCCCTAAACGTGTAGGTGTTTATATACCTGCCTATATACTCCCATATCCTGGTGTAGGGGTCTACGTAGGTGACGGATCCTAAGTTACCCGCCGCACAGCATTTCTTGTTGACATGGGAAGCCAGACTTATCAGCTGTTATGTACCGGCTCTTAAAGTTTCTTTGCTGAGACCTTCATGCGCTTTATCTAAACCACTTATAAGAGCCTGCTATGTATATGTCACAAAAGTGGTCGTACTTGACCAGCCACTGTACACAGTTTTAAACCAAGGCTTGCATCAGTCATCAATCATTATCGAAGCGTCTTGTTCAAAAAAAGGGGGAGGAGGGGTGTACGTGGACTGCGGGTTCACATGTTCCGCCACGCACGATACCTGCCTCTCTGCTGCAGGAAATAGCTAGGTTTCAGCCGCTGTTTCACGAGGCTCCAGGTCAACAGCACCTCTAATCGCGAAGCCGACTTACTATGATCCTATTATGCTATTGTATTACAATGTTAATCGCGCTTTGCGTGTGATGCACTGTGTACACCCTATGAAGGCTCTATTTAGTGCTTCACCTATGCCAGAATTTATTCTGGATGCGAATCTCACTACGTATATACTGTACTTGTTTGCCATATTCCCTGGGCAAGTGTTATGAGGGTTCCAACTGTACAGTAGGAACTCCGGTTTAGGAGACCAGCTGTATATCATCTCTGGGGGACACACAATATCGCCTTTATCAGCCTTAGCCAGAGTATACATCAGTACTTATCTGGCTGTCACTGTATGATGATCACACTGTGAGGGTTACAATAGTTACCTTACTGTGTACACCATATCATCCTTTGTAGGCTATTTGGGTGCTAGGGGAGAAACATTTACAGGTGCTTCTCTCGAGTGTTATCCGCATAACCTAATCACTTGCCTAGCAGCCATAAGGAGGTTACCCACTGGTTCTGGACTGACCATATATTATAGGTAGTCACATAGATCGGATTTATCTTCGCTACCCTTGCCAAGGATCAATAACGTATTATTACAAAGTCAATTATTAACAGTACACTTACTAATTATATGCCCTGATCCATCCCTACGGGGATAAGACATTATCTACACAGTGGCCCCATTACGGCCCCATTCCTATATCTATAGGCAGCTATATAATAGCATAAGATCCTGAATATCAATTAAGGATCTCCATATGTAAAATCAACCTAACTAACCAGAGTTACGTTACAAATGACAGTCACGTACTGTTTGACATACATTTTATTTTAAACCCCCTTTTTTTATTTATTGGTATAATAAAGTATTTTAACACATTCATTATACATTTAGTTGTGACGGAGTGCTTGCAAACTAGGTTTCTTTTTCTCCTTGATACGTAAAATAATATAACAATTATATGGCATAGGAACACTTATACAATATGTACGCTGCATACATCACCGCTGATTGCAAGTGAGAAAAATAACCGAGCTCAGAGTGACTGGGAAAATATTCTCCAAGTCACAACCAAGTGGCCACAAATAATTACTGTCCCACCTGGGAGCAAAATACAGGCATACCCCGGTTTAAGGACACTCACTTTAAGTACACTCGCGAGTAAGGACACATCGCCCAATAAGCAAACAGCAGCTCACGCATGCGCCTGTCAGCACGTCCTGAACAGCAATACCGGCTCCCTACCTGCACTGAAGCTGTGCGCAAGCGGGGAGACTATAGAGCCTGTTACAAATGCGTTATTTACATCAGTTATGCACGTATATGACGATTGGAGTACAGTACATGCATCGATAAGTGGGGAAAGGTAGTGCTTCACTTTAACTACATTTTCGCTTTACATACATGCTCTGGACCCATTGCGTACGTTAATGCAGGGTATGCCTGTATAAAGGTGCGTCAGTATTGTATCCTACCCAACATAAACAAGGTGCAGTCCTCCTGTTATCTGTCTAACCCAGAGACTATATTTGTAATACACAATAGGCTTGGGTTCCCACTAATGTATACATTCAAATCTCCAGTGCTTAATCCATCAACATTCCTAACTATCTATTTAAATATTAAAATCAGGGCTAGATCCCTGTGATTCACAACTCATGGACCTTCAGTTCTCTTCTGGATGCAGGATGGGTCACAGCTGGACCTGTGGTTCTCCTCTATGGGTGCAGGATTAGTATAGAAGCTGGACCTGTGGTTCTCCTCTGTGAGTGCAGGATGGGTATAGAAGACGGTACCTGTTGTCCTCTTGTGGGTGCTGGATGGGTATAGAACCTGGACCTGTGGTTCTCCTCTGGGTGCAGGATGAGTATAGTAGCTGGGAACTGTGGTTCTCCGGTGTGGGTGCAGGTCTGGGTGCTGGGTATAGAAGCTGGGACCTGTGGTTCTCCTCTGTGGGTGCAGGTCTGGGTGCTGGGGAGATGTTCAGATGATGTCTGAGCTGTAACTTAACCTCCTACTGGACAGGGCAGAGAGGTGTACCTCACACAGATAGCTGCATGTAAGTTATAGGGGAATCCTGATTGGGATGGGTCCCAGCAATAAGCACAGTGAGCTATGGAAGTGCTCTGTACTGGCAGTAATCTCCTCCCACCGGGTGAGGCCAGTGCAGGAATAGATCCCCCTGTTACAGACAGGGCAGCACAGTCAGTGACTTCTCATTGCTGCATCACTCACAGATCCTCTGCATTTCTCACAGGACTGTCTGTGTGCAGAACTCATTTCCTCCCATCGCTGCCTACTACATCCGGGTCACAGCCCTATGCTCTACTGCGCATGCTCACACGCAGGGGATCATGGGAGTTGTAGTTTTTATTAGACAAGACCGATTGACACATATAAGTAACACAGTAACATTCCCAGAAACCTGCTAGGGAAAGAGATTCCTGTGCATGTACAATGTGTTTATATACAGGATATATCCAGGGGGGGGGGGGGGGGGGGGTTAGTTTCACTAACATTAACTATATATGTAGGGCGCATTGCACTTCTATATTCACAAATAAATTGCAAATCTTTATATATTATTTTTGTTTACACAAAAGTACTATTTCCTCCGAGTATGCGCACATTACACCGCGTGTGGTATAAGCTGACACGTTATGCAGTGCTATCTGCACTAATACTCCAGGCTTTCATTCCTTCTTTATACACACTGACAAGTTCCAATATATTCTTTATTCATATACTGTCTGAAAAGGGGAAACAGTATGGGGAGGGGGAGGGAGGAAAAAGGTGTGTGTGGGTGGGGGGAGAGTATGGGGAGGGGAAGTGGGTGGAAGTGTGGAGAGGGTAGGGGTGAAGTATAGTGAGGGGTGAAGATATATAGACTGGAATAATGGGGAAGGGGTACATGGGGGTGAAGTATGGTGGATGTATGGGGAGGGTGGAAGTATGTGTATGGGGGAGGGTGGAAGTATGTGGATGGGGAGGGTGGAAGTATGAGTATGGAGGGACATATGGAGGGGAGAAGTATAGGGAAGGGGGGGTGTGGGCATGGGGCTAAAGTATGGAGGCGGGAATGTATGGGTATGGGAGGAAGTACGGGGAGGGGGCAAAAATATGAGGGGGGAGAGGATGGGGGAGGGGGAGTATGGGGAGAGGGGAAGTATGGGTTGAGGTAGGGGGTGAGAAAGTATAGGGAGGAGGGAAGTATGTAGATGGGGAGGAAGTATAGACGGCGGGAAGCATGGACTGGGGGAGGAAGTATTGAAGGGGGGAAGTATGGAGGGGTTTTGTCGCTACGCCCTTGAACATGAACGCTGGCAGCAAGAGCAGGATCAGCTGCACGTCGAATACTGTATTTCCACCAGCTACTCCAACTGCAAGCAAAACCTCATGGGTGCAGTGACTGCAGAAGTGTAAGGAATCGGGGGCCACGTCCCTTGTGGTGTGACCCCTCCTTACCCACTACCAGTACTGCAGCGGCTGCTGCCCCTGCCCCCCGTCGCCACCCATGCCGCCGCCCAGTGCATACCTTGAACTCTGCCGTCGCCATCTTGGATTCTGGCACTGGTGTTACAGACTCTCAGCTGTGCTCCACTACTTCCTGGTCTCTCAGCCACTCACAAGCAGCTCCTCGACACGCCTCCACCATGCCCCTCGTCCGGATTGGTCACTGTCGCTTTAAATATTCTGCTTTGGCTTCACTTCCTTGCCGAGCATAGATCCTTATGGGATGTTACCTGTGTTTCTGCCAAAAGCCTTGTTCTTTCGTTACGTATCTCTGTTTTTGTTCCAGTTCGTTGTACTCGTCCAGTTTCCTCCAGGCCTGCTGCTGCTACGCTGAGTTCCTGAGTTCCTGGTTCTTACAGACCTGCTTCGTTTGTGCTGTAACACGGGGTTACTAGTGCTGCCTGGTGGTGTGCCTATTGCGGTCAGTCTTCCCTCTCCTAGACCAGAGCCATGGGTCGTGGACGCCACTCGCGTAAACCTCGTTCCCGACCTGAAGCGATTGCGCTGATGCAAAAGGACCAGCTTGATTTCCTGTTGCCGACTCCCTGCTTGAACTACGACTACCCGGATATCTCCTACCCCGACTCTGGCTTGCCCAACAACTATGCTGTTATCTCCAGTCCTGAACCCGGCCTGTTTGACTATGAACTGCGCACTCCGGACCAGTCTGCGCGGTATAAGGTCGGTTTCATAACCCAGCCTCAGCCCCGCGGTCCGGTCCCGGTTTGTGGCGAGCACAATCGTGACAAGAAGTTAATGAAGGGGACCTCAGTAGCCCGGATGCACCAGAGAGTCTTCCAGAGTAAAGAGGAAGAAAAGAGATTCTCCACTTAACGTGTCTGCAGCTTCCACGGTCGCAGATAACCCTGTGACATCAGAAGGGGCCGAGATGTCCTGCAGCTCTGAGTGAGTGCCGGAATCGTCCCAGGAATAGCAGAGGGTCCAGTGCTGAAGTTGGGTACCTACAATCTGGTACTGCTAGTGAGAATCCCTCAACAGGGAAGCAGATTTGGAACAAATGAATGACGATCCTTTGACCAGTACTGAAAATGCACTGCAAACTACCAGATCTCCTCTGTGAATGATTGGAAAACGAGATGGAAGCTAACATTGAGCTACTGAGGTCTCTGTTCGCAGCTTACTTTGTGTGGGACTTTAGAGAAGACAGACTGTCTCTTATGAACGGAATTGTAGGATGTGATGATGGATCTGCAGACGGAAAAATACAGCTATCACCGCCATGGATGTGAAGCAGACCCACTCTGACAAAATGATTGACAGGAAGCAGAAGTATGGAGGAAGCTAAGGCTGCTCTTATAGTGCCGTTGACGTCGCGTCAAAACAAATGCATTGAATCCGTTGCATGCGCTTATAGTAGGCGCGACGGAGCAACCTAAATCTCTGTAGCCAGTAGAATTTGATTTTTACAGTGACGGTCTCACCATGTGGCAGCCTATAACCAATCAGATAGCTTCAGATGCAGGGAGAGGGGGGAGTGTGTCTGTGTGTGTGTGTGTGTGTGTGTGTGTGTGTGTGTGTGTGTAGGGACAGGGGGGGGAAGTGTGTGTTTGAGGGCAGCGTGAGGAATCGGGGAACACGTCCCTTGCGGCGTGTTCTCTCCTCTCTTACCAGAAGTACCGCAGCTGCCTCTGCCTCCGCTCCCCTCTCCTCCAGTGCCCGCACCCCTGCTCCCGATACAGAGCGCTCGCGCACCCGCTCTTCATATGCCACTGCCACGGAGCTCAGCTCTGCCTCCTCGGATGCGCCTCCTCCGCGCGCGGCGTGCACGCGTGACGTCGCGCAACGATCCCCAGCTGTGCGTCAAGCCCTAATGAGCCCCTTGTCTTCTGCACCTATCCCGGTCTCCGCTGGGGCCGCGCCCCCGCCCCCACTCCGCCTCCTGTGCTATTGGCTTCCTTCCTGGTTAAAGGCCCTGCTAGTGGTTCATTGCATGGCTGAGCATAACCAAGTGTAGCCTTGTGCGGATCCTGTCGTGTGTTTTGCCCTGCCATGCCTTGTCCCAGTATTCTCTTGCAGTGTGACCCTTCGTGTACCGACCCGGCTTGTTTGTGGACTCTCTCTGGCTCTGACCCCGGCTTACCCTCGACTACGCTTACCTCTCCAAGCCACGACCCAGGCTTACGGACTACAACTACCCTGTCTTCTCCACTCCAGACCATTGGCTTACGGACTTCAACTATGCAGCTCTCTATAACCCAGGACCCCGGCAAGTATACAAGAATAATCCTCTCTCTCCAACCCAGACCCAGCTACGCCGACTATCCGCCTTCCAGGCACGCCTCCGCTGCTGTGGGTGTGTGGCGCAAGCATTACAGGCAGGGAGAGGGGGGGATGTGTGTGTGAGTGCAGGGAGAAGGGGGGATGTGTGAGTGCAGGGAGAGGGGGGGTGTGTGTGAGTGCAGGGAGAGGGGGGATGTGTGTGATTGTGTGTCTGTCAAGTGAAACAGACTATATTAACAACTTTAAAATAGTAAAGTCTCCCGTTATTTAAAGTAAAGTAAATTCAGCATACAAACAGAAATTAGAACTCCTCTCCGTTTCTGCCTTCCCCCTTGCTCTTGTCTACGCCCCTCTGCCTTCCCCCTTGCTCTTGTCTCCGCCCCTCTGCTTTCCCCTTTGCTCTTGTCCCCGCCCCTCTGCTTTCCCCTTTGCTCTTGTCCCCGCCCCTCTGCCTTCCCCCTTGCTCTTGTCTCTGCCCCTCTGCCTTCCCCCTTGCTCTTGTCTCCGCCCCTCTGCTTTCCCCCTTGCTCTTGTCTCCGCCCCTCTGCCTTCCCCCTTGCTCTTGTCTCCGCCCCTCTGCCTTCCCCCTTGCTCTTGTCTCCGCCCCTCTGCCTTCCCCCTTGCTCTTGTCTCCGCCCCTCTGCCTTCCCCCTTGCCTGACGTCACTCCCCTTGTAGCCAGAGACGTCTCCAAAACAGATTACAACTTTCGCAATGGCTACGGACACGGGTGACGTCATCCGAAGCCGGCACTATAAGCGCTGCCTATGGAATAGCAGAGGGTCCGATGCTGAAGTTGGGTACCCAGAAGTTCCCTCTAACTGGTTATGCCAGTGAGAATCCCTCAACGGGGGAAGTGGATTTGGAACAATTGAATGACGATCCTTTGACCAGCACTGAAAATGCACTGCAAACTACCAGACATGACTGTGATCTATGTGAATGATTGTAAAAAGAGATGGAAGCTAATACTGAGCTACAGAGGTCTCAGTTCGCAGCTTACTTTGTGTTGGACTTTGGAGAAGATAGACCATCTCTTATGAATGGAGTTGTAGGACGTGATGATGGAGCTGGAGACGACAAAATACAGCTATCACCGCCATGATGTGAAGCAGAGTCACTCTGACAAAATGATTGACTGGAAGCAGAAGTATGAGGAGGCTAAGGCAGAGACTGGAGTCTATCAAAAGAGAGTTCACAGTCTCAGTACAGAGCAGGGAATCTCTCAATATGGGGTTTGCAGTCTCCATACAGAGCTGGAAGTCTCCAGAAAGAGGTTCAAACTCTCAGCACAGAGCTGGAAGTCTCTCGCCAGGATGTCAGCAATCTTAGCGCGGAACTGAAAATCTCTCTAAAGGAGTTTCACAGTCACAGGCGCAGGCTGTGTCCAGCTCATAGCAGTCTTTTATCCTGGGTTGGGGTCCCAACAGCAGAGCTCCTCGCAGAGCTGGTGGACCAGATCAACAGCCAGGGTCCTTCCTAGCCAGGAGAAGTCTCTCTACCCTCCTGGGGGAAAACTAGCTCTGTTAGGCAGGTTACTTCCTGCCTTTTAAACCTTCACTTAGGAGTGGTCTTAATTGGTGCCAGGTGCAGCAAGCTCACAAAGAGAAATGTAACCTCCTGCATACTGGAACCTATTCACTGTGTTAGCTCTTTAGTCCATAAGGACAGTGACTCTGTCACACAGGCTAGACATTAAGGAGACGTGAGGGGGACAAGGCAGTGAATGTGTTAAAATATCTATCATTATAAAAACCACTATAACTATGTTATGTCTGGTGATGTATATAAAGAAAGTTATCAGGGAATAGTGCAAATGTGCATGTGTACACACCTATGCACTTACATATTAATACACACACATAACAAACAGTGTACGTACACAATGTATGTTTTCTGGGCTGCGATAATGGATGTAGGGGAGGGAGGTGTTAGCACAGAAAGTAGATCACAGCTGGAGGGGACACAAGTGAGATGAGGACACGGTTTGCAGAAGGGGGGTGTAGAGACACACACAGACAAACACACACAGAGAAACAGACACACACACACACAGAGACACACACACAGAGACACACAAAGACTCGCGCACATACACACAGACATGGACACACATGTGCCAACGCCCAGGATATAAAGGGCGGAGATCCAATCACAGGAGGAGGGTGTGTGAGTATTCCTCCAATGATGTAGCACAGGCAGAAGCTGCAATGAGAAGCAGCACATGTGCCATTGATTGCCAGAGGAAGTTTTTGCAACTGCAGTAGTCTGCAAAAGCTATAATCAAAGCCAGGAGTGGATTCCTTACAGTACCCCCCCCCCCCCCCCTTCAGGTGAGAACTCCGGACGAACAGGGTCCATCACAGATTTGGGGGACATGGAGTTGTTTCTAAACCTCCTTAGGCGAGAGGTGGCGTTGAAAGCCCACGATTTGTTGGGATTCCTTACAGTACACCCACCACTGGGTGAGAAGCCTGGGTGGACAGGACCATTCATAGATCTGGGAGACATCGAGTTGTTCCTGAAGTGTCTCAGGCGAGATTTAGGTCCAAAATCCAGGTGTACATTGGCGAGTGCCACAAAGGACAATGGTGGCACTGCGGTTTTTGGTACATGGGCAATGGGACCAGGGGACTCCGGAATAGGGACATCAGAAGGGCCGCAGCCAGGTATCCAGTGCATAGTAATAATCCAAGAATACGGGACACAGGACACTGATTGTTGGACAAAAATGACATTGGGGAATTCGGGGCAGACAATGGCCTTGGTGGAATCAGCATGTAAGAAGTTGCGAGAGTCTTTAGCTCCCAAGGAATTCAGGGTGGTGGTTAGCGAGGGTATAGGGCGGGCGGGTTCACTGCAAGATATTGGAGCAGTAGTCTTGATACGAACCAGGCTTGCAATCCCAAGCAAGTCGAGAGAGCTGGTAGTAGTGTTTACGTAATTGTTGGTTGTGGTACATGCAGTTGCAGGATCCGCCTCCTTTGTCCTCTGAAATTTGGGGGGAATCAAATCCAAAGTTATGGTCTTGGCGAAGGGCATAGTAAGCATCACGGAGACAGTAGGGGACAGCACGTCCAAACCCATAGTGGGGCCATCAAGAACAGGGATGGACGCCTCAGGCAAAGCAACGAGGTCCAGCATGAGTGTCCTCGTCCTAGAGAATGAAGACATGCAATCCAGAAAGGGCACTTCAGACACCGCACAGAAACCTGCGAGTAAAGACTCTGTTTGAAAGGTGAGAAAACAGATCTTATCCGAGAAAGCAGGAAGTCGGGTAAACGGTGTAACAGGCTTAGGAATAGAAGTCTTGTGGTTAATGCTGGGTACCTCCAACACAGAGAAGGAAAACAGTGAACAAGAGCTTGGCTTGGGGGTGGAGGTCCCAGGTACCCAGGTCTCGCATGATACTGTGGGAGAAGCAATGCGAAATATTACTGTTTTAAACATAGGGTTCTTAACATCGGTAGCTCCAGGCACCTTCCTGAGAGGTAACCCTAGTTTAGCGACAGGACAGTCAATAGTAAGTACCCCAAGTATTGTGGGAGACACAGAGAAATACAAGTCCATCTTAAAGACGGGGTCTTTTGAAAAAAGGGACACAGCGGGTATTACTGAAAGTTCCAACTGCGATACCCCAGAGTTCGTGGTAGTAGACATACAGTCAGTAGTGGATACCCCGAATACTGTGGGCGAATCAGCGTGAAACAGTATTATTAAAGGAGTGGGCATCCCAGACTTAAAGTCATCTTTAATCATCCCGGAGGCTGTGGCATGATCCGTGAAAGAAGCTGGGGTAGATTCTCCAATAGAAACAAGGGACATCTTGCTAGTCACTGAAGTGGGTGATTGAGAACCAGCAGGAACTGAACTAGCTACTGTAATGAAATCAGATAGCATTGCGCTTGTTTCAGAATTGGATCCCTGAGAATCCCTAGTGAGGGCATCAGACTCCATGGGAAACTCAGTGACAGGGGTCTTGGAACCAATTAAAGGAATTGCAGATATCACAGACTTAATAGGAGAAATACCTTGCAAAACAGAAATTTTAGTAAAGGTGATAGGCATAACAGATAGGAAAAACAGAAGTAAGCTAGAAAAGGTTGCTTCTACAACAGAAGATTTGGAAGCGGCAGAGCTTAACTCAGCGGCTGCTGGAGAAATTTTAGCTACAGTTAGAAGGGACTGCAGGTTTACAAAATCAGGGATAAGGGAAGTTTCAAACTTGAAAACCTGATCCTCCAAATAGGAGGGCCCTAACTTTAATTGTACTAAGGGAGCAACAGCAGATACGCTGATCACAGAAGGGGTCACTTGGAAAGGGACATAATATGTACTGTTCGCTTTAAACCCTAGGATTTGAGAAGAGGAGAACACAGACAGTGCAAATGGGGCAACCACGACTGTGCTGGTCTCTGAAGTGGGTATTTGGGAAAGAGTGTCTGGGACATCAGAAACGACAACAGATTCCACGAAAAGGGGTCTATGCTCAGAAGCAGGGGTCTCAGCTCTCTGAGTGACAGACGGGGTCAGCGAAATACCTAGGAGTAGGGATTCTGCAAACAGGTTTAGAGACAAACGGCTCCAGAATACTCTTAACTGGAGCCAGTATTATTGCCGAAAGTTCAGGGGGCGTAGCCCTGAGAATTTTAGCTGAGTCAGTGGACATAAGGGGTTCATTCTCTGAGGCTAAGGAGGTGTCCCTGACTGACGGACTACAGGGATTTACCAAGGGAGGTTCATAGGGCATAGGGCTGACCTGTAGGGGTTAACATAGGAAAAACCTCAAGGGTTAAATTACTCTGTACCTGAGAATCAGGGAAATAGAAGCTAGTTTCCGAGTATGGGGTCATAGGGGGTTCTGCCTCTTGCCCTAGGGACCTAACATTAGACTGCGGAATACTAGGGTTAGCAGTAGGGACCTCACAGAGCAGACTAGCAGGGGTTAAAACAGAAAAAACCTCGGGAACAGATTAGAATTTTTGGGTTAGAAAAAGAGGGCAAACAGGATTCATTCTCTGGTGCTAGGGAAGACACACTGGGGAATGCAGGGATTTACAGTGGGGGACTCATAGGCCTGACTAGCAGGGGTTAAGACCGGAATAACCTCAGGGACAGAATTTAGGGAGGTTAACTCAGGATTAGGGAGCGTGGCAGCTTCTTCCTTAGTGGGCAGCGACAGAGAGATGGTTTGGCCATTCTTAGGAGAGGGAGGTACCCCCACAGGTTTAGCAACAGGACTGGCAGCATAGGAGATCTGCCAAGCAGCAGCGTTCTTTTATGCAAATGTCAAGTGTTAAGGAAAGTACATGGAGTATATCTTGAGATTGAGCCAACATGAGGAGGGCGCCCCGTTGTACTAGATGAATGTCCAGTGCTGAGGCCAGGGCATAGAGTGCCTCTTGGGCGTCGGCCAGTTCCATAGGGTACACGTTATCCCAGGTTAAAGGGGAATCAGGGGAGCGTATACAATCGGCTAGAGACTGTTTTAAGTTCTGGATGCAGCAAGCCTTAATAAAGAGATCACAACGGCATTGTCTTTGCAAATAGGTTAAACCTTCATACGTATACAGGTCTTCAGTCAGGGCTATTATTTCACACAGATACTGGCCTTCATAGTGGGACTGGTACGCAGGCCGAGACATAACTTCAGTTGGAAAATTGCCTACCCCCGCCACGGCGCGGTCCGGTTTTTGTTGGCCGAGCATACTGTTACGCCGATGCTCGCCACAAACCGGGACCGGACCGCGGGGCTGAGGTGGGGTTACACAAACTCTAATCAGAAGCACCTCTTATATAGTCCTCTTTGGCTATTCTTTGCATGGGACAGAGGCTGCTGGCCAATCAGAGCACGGATTAAGTTGGTGTCACAATAGCCAAAGCGCGTGCTAAGAGCCCACCCCCATACCAGATTGTCCACTCTTTCCCACTCACCAAATGCCTTTAACATCTCACTGCTCCCAGCCTTTGTCTCAATCCACATTTCTTTGCAGGAATCTTTGCTGATTAAATCACAGAGTCCCCTCAATAGAAAGGTGCACATGCAAATCACATTACAAGTCTGCTATCTTAGAAATGAGCACACAATCCAATTTACACTTTACATGGCTGACTCCCAAATCACATCACAGTGCATACACATAGGTCACAAAACACTTTACCTCATATTGCTTGATCAACTAGACTAGGGGATTGCATTAACAGGGAATAAAATGCTTGGGCTTACATACATAGTGCATTATACATTCCCTGTTCTCCCCCCAGATATTAAAGTACATTTGGCCAACATAAGCCTTACATAGGTGGCCAAGTTAAATAGATTTAGGGGTAGCTAGCTGGGCTGCATCCCAGTTTTATGATGCCAGCTGCCCTACCGTCACAGACACACTGTAGGCGGACGCTCACAGAGGTATGCAAGGGAGACTGATAGTGAAATTAAATAAGCCTTTTATTGCCTCTGTTTCCTTAACATCAGGAAACCATCCAAACAAGGAGTAAACGAAGCTTCTATTCACTTGGGAGTATTTCTAGTGAAATACTATGCAGTTCACAACTAACTTAGATAAGCATGTCTCCCAGCCCCAAACATATAGCATGAAATGAACAAATATAAAAAAAGTCTTATAAATGAAAGTCTTATCTGTTCCTTGTGGTTTGGAGGGAAAATCTTCTCTGTCCCTCGTTCAGCTCCCTTTTCCTCAGGGTGTGTCAGCATTCAGGTTTAGAAGTTTCCCCTGTGTCTTGAAAGCAGATCTGCTGTTTCTTATGGCAGGGCTCAAGACTGCTTGTCTCCAAGTTCAGCTCAGGTGTGAGCTAAGGAGTCTCACTTCCTGTCTCAAAAGACATACTTTTCTAAGCCACCTAATCAGGCAGGTGGTGTTTGTTAATTGACTACCAGCAGTTAACCTCCACACTGCTGGATTAGAGGCACATTACCTGAACAGGGATAACTCCCCTGTTACACACACACACAGAGACACACACACACACAGTCACACAGACACACAGACACACAAAGACACAAACACACACACATACAGAGAGACACACACAGAGAGACACGGTCACACAGAAACACAGAGACACACACACAGACACACACACACTCACAGACACACATACAAACACAGAAACACACACACACACAGAGACATAAACACAGACACACACAGAGACGCACACAAACACAGAGACAGACACACGGATACAAACACACAGAGACATACACAGACACACACAGAGAGACACAGACACATACACACAGAGACATACACAGACACATACAGAGAGACACAGACACATACACACAAAGACACACACACATACAGAAACACACACAGACAGACACACAGACATGGACACACACACACACAGACACAGAGAAACACACAGAGACGCACACACAGAAACACAGAGACACACACAGAGACACTGTCACGGGAGACCAGTACTTTTACACCGAAACCACCGGGATAACTAGCACCAGACGGAACAAGGTTGTTGAATAAAATTAGATTTATTCTGGCACGCCAGCAGACAATACAAAGATGCACAAAACGAGGTACAATACCAACTGGGGGCCTGGGGAGTAGACTCTAGCCTCACTAGGTGCAGGGATATAGAAGAGTAATATGGTGCTCAAGTATGTAGTCCCATTACTTGTAATGTAAAAGTAAGTATTGAAGTAACCTCCTGGGACATAAATACAGTACAACTATAGGAAGGGCTCCAGTTACCCTGAAGGCAGGGGTAGTTGCATAAAAACACCCACCCCTAACCTCATTGGGCTGGCCCCCAGTAGTACTCACAAATATATGTGTTAATCACCAGGGTTACTCACAATCTGCGTGCTGTCGCCAGAGGGTAGAATCCAGTACAGAGTAGGTTGATGCAACGCACAGCAAAGAGGGGGTGACAGCAGGTCTGGCAAAAATCTTCTTTATTAAAGAGGCATTAAAATGTGGAAGGCTGCAACCTTCTACGCGTTTCGTGCAATGAAAGTTGCACTTTATCAAGAAGTCAGTTTAAACATGGTATGACGCACTATATATAGGGACAGTCTGCCGTTTTGGCGCCAAAAAACACTATTTAGAATTTGCATAAATGTTTAATTATACACAGCTGCGCCAGCGCTATGCCAGAAGTGACTAACTACCTGTTCAGCTCCTGAGACATCCGCCTGCCAAGCACTCCTGCTCTGTGGTACGCACAGCAGGGCAATGGAGGGCGAAATCTCGCGAGATGCGTTCCAGGGTGGTCACGACTGCTCGCGCATGCGCAGTTTGCCTTTGGTAATAAAAAGGAAATCCCGATCCCCTTAAAGGGGACAGCTACTGTCCTGTATGTGCGCGCATGCGCATGAGTGGCTCTGTGAGTATAGATACAGCAAAAGCGGCAAGATATTGGTGTAAACGACCACCACAAGGGAGACAATAATGGAAATGCCCCATAAACCTATGGAGACACCCATAGCATGTACCAACTGATGGGGGAAGTGATACACCAACTGTATGGCACATAGAGAGTTCTAAATTGTATGAAACTAATTTAGGCAGACTGTACCCCATACATACAAAACATCTAATAATTGTCAAATTAAAAACAAAAATTTAATCAAACAATATAAAAAAATATATATAAATAACTATAATCCTAACTTATACCTATATTAAAACCATTCGTACAGCCCTCCAGAAGAACAGAGGAAGAATTAAACAGAAAAAAGTTGTATTCAATATTTCCTTGTACACTATGTTACAGAATCAGGACAAATCAGAAAAAACAACTCAGAAAAAACAAGCATATGTATCTGAAGCAATTCTCCTTTGTTAACCTTATTACAACCTTCATAAGTCAATAAAGTTGTTTCCATTGAGTGAAATATCTCGCCCAACCTAATGACATAAACATTAACATTGCATATTGTTTTTCAATTTTGGTACAGAGTTGCTAACTTTTCGTGAGCTAAAAACATTTATTGTTAACTACATGATTGTACTGCTTTATTTGGAACACTAGATCCATATTGTATAGTCATGATAATATGATCCTCAACCAGACATAATTGTTTTACTTTTGTTCCAAATTAGATGAGAATTAAAGTGTCTATCTATTAATGTTTCATTTCAGAAAATGATTAATACTCCATTCAATATTTATTCCATCAGGAAAACGGGTTTTTAGCGTGAAGATCCAGTAAGACTCTCTACAGTCTAACCTTTTTACCAAATCTCCTCCCCTCATTTTGGGTAAAATTCTCTCCATTCCCAAGAATGAGAAATTCTCAATACCCCCCTTCACACACTCAGAAAAATGTTTGGAAACCGGGTGTACCAGGTCTCCTTTTTTAATTAATCTAAAGTGTTCTTGCATTCTAATTTTGAGGGACCTCGTTGTTCTTCCGACGTATCTTTTCCCACAGCCACAATTGATTACATAAACCACAAAAGATGTATTGCAATGAATGAAATCTCTAATTTCGAAACGTCTGTGAGGGCTGTGGGAAAAGACATATCTGGAAGGTTTCATGTACTTACACATATTACAATTATTGCATCTGAATGAACCTTTAGTCCTAAAGGTGTTGATATCAATGTTTACATCTGGAATTACACTAGGAGATAGATAATTAGAAATAGTCTTGGCCTTCCTATAGACAATTTTAGGACCCATTTTGGTATACTCTCCCAGGATGGGATCCATGCGTAATAGGCCCCAATGTTTATTAATTATCTTGTTCACTTGGCCACAGGCTTGACTATATTGTGTAATAAACAAGGGGGTGTGCTTCCCAGTCTATTCTTATCACTTTTCTGCCCAACCTCCCTCACCCTTGACTCTCTGGTGGGGAGTAATGTACTTCTTTCTTTTTTAATTATTTCCTCCTTCATCCCAGATCGGTGATTACTGGCATCCCCAAAAGCCAGTACCTCAGACTGAGGAGGAATTGTTCCACATTAGATGGATTCCAGACTCAGTCTGAGGCGCTCACCAATAGGTTTGTAGAAAGGGGTTATACCAGGGAGACCCTCCAACCCATAGTGGAGGAAATAATTAAAAAAGAAAGAAGTACATTACTCCCCACCAGAGAGTCAAGGGTGAGGGAGGTTGGGCAGAAAAGTGATAAGAATAGACTGGGAAGCACACCCCCCTTGTTTATTACACAATATAGTCAAGCCAGTGGCCAAGTGAACAAGATAATTAATAAACATTGGGGCCTATTACGCATGGATCCCATCCTGGGAGAGTATACCAAAATGGGTCCTAAAATTGTCTATAGGAAGGCCAAGACTATTTCTAATTATCTATCTCCTAGTGTAATTCCAGATGTAAACATTGATATCAACACCTTTAGGACTAAAGGTTCATTCAGATGCAATAATTGTAATATGTGTAAGTACATGAAACCTTCCAGATATGTCTTTTCCCACAGCCCTCACAGACGTTTCAAAATTAGAGATTTCATTAATTGCAATACATCTTTTGTGGTTTATGTAATCAATTGTGGCTGTGGGAAAAGATACGTCGGAAGAACAACGAGGTCCCTCAAAATTAGAATGCAAGAACACTTTAGATTAATTAAAAAAGGAGACCTGGTACACCCGGTTTCCAACCATTTTTCTGAGTGTGTGAAGGGGGGTATTGAGAATTTCTCATTCTTGGGAATGGAGAGAATTTTACCCAAAATGAGGGGAGGAGATTTGGTAAAAAGGTTAGACTGTAGAGAGTCCTACTGGATCTTCACGCTAAAAACCCGTTTTCCTGATGGAATAAATATTGAATGGAGTATTAATCATTTTCTGAAATGAAACATTAATAGATAGACACTTTAATTCTCATCTAATTTGGAACAAAAGTAAAACAATTATGTCTGGTTGAGGATCATATTATCATGACTATACAATATGGTTCTAGTGTTCCAAATAAAGCAGTACAATCATGTAGTTAACAAGAAATGTTTTTAGCTCACGAAAAGTTAGCAACTCTGTACCAAAATTGAAAAACAATATGCAATGTTAATGTTTATGTCATTAGGTTGGGCGAGATATTTCACTCAATGGAAACAACTTTATTGACTTATGAAGGTTGTAATAAGGTTAACAAAGGAGAATTGCTTCAGATACATATGCTTGTTTTTTCTGAGTTGTTTTTTCTGATTTGTCCTGATTCTGTAACATAGTGTACAAGGAAATATTGAATACAACTTTTTTCTGTTTAATTCTTCCTCTGTTCTTCTGGAGGGCTGTACGAATGGTTTTAATATAGGTATAAGTTAGGATTATAGTTATTTATATATATTTTTTTATATTGTTTGATTAAATTTTTGTTTTTAATTTGACAATTATTAGATGTTTTGTATGTATGGGGTACAGTCTGCCTAAATTAGTTTCATACAATTTAGAACTCTCTATGTGCCATACAGTTGGTGTATCACTTCCCCCATCAGTTGGTACATGCTATGGGTGTCTCCATAGGTTTATGGGGCATTTCCATTATTGTCTCCCTTGTGGTGGTCGTTTACACCAATATCTTGCCGCTTTTGCTGTATCTATACTCACAGAGCCACTCATGCGCATGCGCGCACATACAGGACAGTAGCTGTCCCCTTTAAGGGGATCGGGATTTCCTTTTTATTACCAAAGGCAAACTGCGCATGCGCGAGCAGTCGTGACCACCCTGGAACGCATCTCGCGAGATTTCGCCCTCCATTGCCCTGCTGTGCGTACCACAGAGCAGGAGTGCTTGGCAGGCGGATGTCTCAGGATCTGAACAGGTAGTTAGTCACTTCTGGCATAGCGCTGGCGCAGCTGTGTATAATTAAACATTTATGCAAATTCTAAATAGTGTTTTTTGGCGCCAAAACGGCAGACTGTCCCTATGTAGTGCGTCATACCATGTTTAAACTGACTTCTTGATAAAGTGCAACTTTCATTGCACGAAACGCGTAGAAGGTTGCAGCCTTCCACATTTTAATGCCTCTTTAATAAAGAAGATTTTTGCCAGACCTGCTGTCACCCCCTCTTTGCTGTGCGTTGCATCAACCTACTCACTAGGTGCAGGGACCTGCTTCCAGAAGGCTTGCCCTGCCCGCTTCTCGTCCAGGATATTAGAGTGCTGATCACACAGCAGCCACTCTGACATGTATCTCCAGCTGGTCACACTCAAGATACACAGACACACACAGACACACACACACGCACACAGATACACAGAGACAAACACACACACACACAAATATAGACATGAAAATAGCCAAAACACGCGTTCTAAGTCAAACTTATTTGCGTTTTGGCACTGAAATTGTGTTTTGCTTTTTAATTAGAAACATCTCCATCACAAATACAATTTCTGTGACAAAACAGTAACAAAAGACAAAGAACTTTCACTTAGAATGCGCGTGCACAGCACACACACTTTTTTTTCATGTTCCTGTTATGACAGACCCAATGTGGTTATTCTCCCTCTCACAGAGGTACATGAGAATTTTATCAGGCAGTGTTAGGACCTGCAATTTGGTCATGCCGTGACGTGGCTGCAGGCTTATAACGCTTTGGCCAAAGAGTTTAACTAAATGACCCTTACTCATGAGAATATCAGCACTGAAGTATTGCAGTATGTATTTTGTCACATTGGATGTACTGTAGCGTTGAGCATTTTTGTCTATTGTTGTATACTGTACAGTACAACACATGTGTGATATTGGATCGTTCACACCTGAACGGGAATACGTGACAGGTTGCATTGCAATTAGATTTGTAAGACACAATAACTCTCAATTGCCGACTTTAGTTTCTGGCCGGTATTGCAGACAATGCTAAATGTAAATTTCAAACCACATTAAACTCGTGGCTAACCCACGTGATAATTTTCCAAAATCTCACAGCTAGCCTGAGGTTGCCTTGGGTGAAATGGTCGACAACCGGCGGCTGCCTCTGTAGGAGGAGTGGTACCTTTTGGCTAAATTGATTTCCACAGTCTACTGAAGACAAAGGCTTCTACTCTGTATGGACCAGTGGGTGTGTAGATGCTCCCATTATGTTAGAAGCTTTTTCCACAGTGTATACAAGCAAAAGGCTCCTCTTCTGTGTGCTAATGATAGTACCTGGTAAGGTAATCTTTTTCTTCCCACATAGGATTCTCCCCTATGTATACATAGTGCGTAAGGAGGCTACACTTCATCTTAAAGTATTTCCCCCCCAATCTCCACACATACAGAGGGAGAAGGAGAATTAAATAAAACAGTAGGTAGTATGATATTTTTATTGTAACAGGATGGTTTACTATACACAAACGTTTGAACTTTACATGGTATCTTTAGGTGTGACAGTGTAAGTCAAATCTTGTGAGGTTTCAAAGGTCATTATTGATCAAATGAAAATATCCTACTACAGTATTTTTTCATTTTTTACATAGGGCAAAGGACCAATATAGCTACAAATATTTGTTTTCTACTTTGTACACAGAAGATGATCCTTCCCTGTGTAAACACTTGGGCGAGGAGGTTTTCTTACTGAGAAAGGTTTCTCCCGTGTAAATGCTCTGGATTGTCTTCATTTTACAGCATTGGTTATGATGTAATCCCCTTGTATGAATCACCTGGTCTGTAACTTCCCACCATAACATTATTAAGTAATTTATCGTGATAACAATAATCATCAAGATATTAACACCCAATAGAAAACAAAAATCCAGTCGTCAAAATGTTCAAGGTAATTTATAGTGAGACATATTTCTTATACAAATGCATTTCATTCTTAATAAAATGTAAAAAAGCAAATACATTTTAGAATATTTCAATTATAATAATGAAACACTTTTTAATGAAAATTATTTTACAATTAACTATACCCACATTAAAGGGGCATTGAGAGGCGTTGGTTAATGGGCATGGGTAAGGAGGAGGTCAAGAGGCATGGGTGACAGATTAGAGAAATGCGGGGGGGAGGAAGGGTTTGTGTCATGGTTGAAGGGAAGGGGTAAGAGGCATGGCAGAGGGGAAGTGGTTAATAGGGATGGGTGAGATTACCAGCTGGAGGATTAATCATACTGTAGCTGCATGTGAAAGTTTAAATATATTATTATATACCTATATATTTTCTATATTAAAGCTGCAGTTCAGTCTTTTTTTTTTTTTTTTTATTTATTTTTTTAATTCAATAGTTTTATGTGGGCAATCTCTAATTACCTAAAAAACTGTATAGCTGCCAGTCAATTCGTTCTCCATGTATTGATCGGCAAAATTTGACGACATCTTTAGATATGGCATATGTTTTTCATCTGCTTCTGTCAGTCAGTGGAAGCTCATGAATATTCATGAGCACTCCTGCACTGACATGTGCAAGAGGGAGGGCAGGGCTGACAAAGGGGTGTGCCAGGGCTTGTGACAGGACATGAAGGGGCAGTGCCTTAGCAAATGGTTGTAAAAATAGAATAAATAAACACTAGGGTAGAGTGGGGGGAGGGGAAGGGGAAGGGAACCCTCGCAACTGCTAAATCTATATTCTCCGAGGTGCTACTATCTGGGGTGAATAATGAATGGATACTGTGGGTAGAATAGAACCCCAATGGAGAGCACTCTGCAGATGCACAATATACAGGGGACAGGAATAAGGGTGTATATAGTGATGAGTGAATTGTGCACGTTAAAACACTTTATTAGAGTCTTGACTCAAGGTTAAAATACAGACGCTAAGTACCAAGGATAAATGAGACTCATGTGAGCCAAAAAAGCGCAGCGAAAGTAAAATATATGTGCCAGGTCTCACGTTGGAGTGTAAGCAAATATCCCTGATGATATGTGCGGGTTACAGCTTGGTGGTATCAAAACCCCATTGGAATCAGTGAGTGTAGTATTCAAACACAGACGCAGCCACTAGTGGCTGAATATATACACATTCCGGGTAGTGGTATGTGTGATAGTAGTCTTAATCACACAATATACACAGGTTGGTACACCAAGTGAGTGTGATAATAGTCTTAATCACACAATATACGCAGGTAGGTACATTAGGTAGGTGCACATATAGTATACACGGTGGAGTATAGCAGGTAAGTATATCTGCTTCTGTGCTCCTGATCAGCAGGTCACTGCTGTGTTGCCTGTGTAATGCTGCAAGTCTAAATGCTGCAGTAATATTAAGAGCACTCACACATGCTCTCTAGCCACTACCGTTTTGCAGCTGGCATAGGGGGTGTAACTGCAACAGATTAGAAGGTCGTGCATCCAATGGGTGGAAAAAATAAAATTGTAGTACACAAGTAGTGTCTACATACACTTAGAACCATAAAAAACGTGAGGAGCTGGTCATATAAAGAACGAACAGAGATCATGTAATGCTCAGTGGCTATGAATATATGGGCTAATGCTCCGTTGCTCAGTAGACCCACAGTCTCTGCTCGCGTGAATAAAGTAGAGATTTAGGGCCTCATGCAGTAAGCGTTGATAAGGGAATTATCACCATTTTATAGCCAAAATTGGGTTTGAGATTCAGTAAGCGCCGATAAGTGCTTGATTTCACCAGGTTTCGGAGCCGATTATTTTGTTATGGCCAGTCGGCTGCCGATAAGCCTGTTTTCGCCACTGATCGCCACTTTTTTAAATCGGCTGGATTCAACAAAAAAAATCAGCTTATCGGGGCTGATCGGCACTACGAAATTGAGATGTTATGGCCGATTTCTCCCGCCAACTAAAGTTGGCAGTTTGGACGGGAGAACGATCGCTAAGGCTGCCGGAACGGCACTTAGAAAAAAAAAATCTTCTGTACATCAATGGAGTCAATGGAGCGGGGACGTATAACAGTATAGTACTGTTTACGTTTCATTGCTCACAATACAAACGTCATTTGCATTACAGTGTGGGGGGCATTCCCTGCATTGTGTCACGGCTGACGTGTATTATTTGCATAACATTATACTTTTACATGTTTGCAGCATTTGCGGGTCACATTACTCATCATGTGATGATGTGGCAAGGGAAAATACTATACTCAACTCTTAAAGGAGAACCTCACATCATAGCACACATTTTACTGCATTGATCGACAATTGTTTACATGATGTTACACATGTCACACATGTCACACATACACCGTATATTCATGTTCCTTTACATTACACAATGCTTGTAATGTGTCACGCATCTTTAAACGTTCATGTACATCTAAATTCTCATGTTTACATCTACGTTTGGTCCTCCCTATTTTCATGACGTCACTTATTGGACGCGCAATCACATTGCATATTTACATTATAACCGTTGCATTACAAGCACTTCAACCTAACTTATACGCACATGTACAGTAATTCATCATTGGGACACCTTGTAAACTCATTCTATAGCAACTATCCTCATTACACAAATGCATGCATATGCACACGACTATTCATTGTTGGCAACATGTCACAATAACATGGCTAATTACACATGTTACACAAAACTTTTCCCACATCAATCTCAGCCTTTTTGTCTCATTACATGACTGACTCTTGCGTTCACAAGTTTTACATGCATTGCACATGCAACTATTTATTTGCAAGCAATGTTTCTACAAAGCATCACGTCACATCATTGGCAAATATCATCATTCCCTGCAGAATACACACAACAACTGCACACAGCTTGCCACACAAGTACTTTATTATGTTCATGTAAAACCTTGCATTTTACTATGTCACCTGACATCATTATACCTATTTAAAGGACGCCCATTACCTGCTCATTCACAGCTACTCATTTCAAAATGTTGAGATTGTTTAGGAGACGGAGGAACATTCTTTTCTATGACATGCTTGATGATGAAGACAATCATATAGGGCAAGGGAGGGACACACCGAGGGACAGTGACAGGGACAGTGACGCGGATACGACAGGGACAGGGAGAGGGACAGGCCGAGGGACAGGGAGAGGGACAGGAGATCAGAGGAGAAGACAGAGGAGACAAGTTGTGCCTCGTCCGCGTCTGTACAGGGAGAGAACCCTGTTAGATGGGATGAGTGAGGAGGAGATTGTAAGTCGCTATCGTTTGAGTTCAGCAGCAATCTTAGCTCTTTATCAGGAGATAAGGGGAGATTTAGATTTTTTCACAGCCAGAGGTCGTGCAGTCCCTGGGCTTGTTAAAATGCTGTGCTCATTACATTATCTTGCTTCCGCGTCATACCAGACAACTGTGGGCATAGTGGGCGGGGTCTCGCAATCTACATTCTCGCGGGCCTTGACCCAGTTTCTCTATGCACTCAATAGACGCGCTAGGAATTATATTCATTTTCCTACAGAGGCGACAGAATGGCTGGAAGTCAGGACTGGCTTTTATAATATAGCAGGGATACCATGTGTGCTGGGTGCAATCGATTGCACACATGTTGCTTTGATTGCACCTAGTCAGAGTGAGCATGTGTACCGCAATCGGAAGCACTACCATTCACTCAATGTACAGGTGGTATGTGATGCCACGATGAGGATAATGCATGTGGTACCCAAATTCCCTGGTCTTCCATGCGTTCGAAGAGGGACATTTTGAATATGGTTGGCTGCTGGGTGAGTACACATTTACATGTTATAACACAAAACACATTTTTATTTAGGAATGTTGGCATTGTAGAATTTGATCACTAATGTAAGCTTATGTGTGCTCCATTCATTATAGGTGACTCAGGATACGGAATTAGGCCGTGGCTCTTGACTCCGGTGCTAAACCCTCAAACTGAAGCAGAGGAGAGGTACAATGCAGCCCATATATCTACAAGATCTGTTATAGAGAGGACATTTGGCCTACTCAAGACCAGATTTAGGTGTCTGGACAGAACTGGTGGGGCTCTTCTATACAAGCCTCAAAAAGTCTCTGATATTATCCTTGCCTGTTGCATTTTGCACAATGTTGCACTCAGGCACAATGTACAATCAGACCTAGCTGAGCCTTTGGTAGACGAGCATCCCACCCATGTAGCTGCTGAAAATGAACAAACAGCCAGTGGTGGCCAGACACGCCAGAATCTCATCAATTCATTTTTTTCTTGTAAGTAAAAACAGATATGTTCCAAGTTCTACTTTTATACTTACATTATGTTATCTTAACAATAATTTTTTTTTATATAACCTTCTGTTAGGACACAGATGAATATGGGTTGCACACCTTTCTTTTCTCTGCTGTGTGCACAAAGGGATGTGGCACCGGTATGTTATTGTTGCACAGGTTATATAATCCCTCTTCAATTGTACTTTAGATGTGTGTATGTGAATACAACTGGGGAATTAAAGCACTAATATTTTAGCATTGTGTTGTTCCTTATGCTAACACAATACACATATTATGCCCATACTCATTCATGCTTCTAGTATGCTTACATACAATGTTATTGGTGCAGTGTAACATGTACATCCATATGATGTGTACACCAGGCTCATTTACATTTTGAATGTCATTAAATATACATGGTGTTGCACATTTAACACCAAATACACACTTTGATGTGTTGTTTACGGTACTGAAGATGGCATGTCAATGTTTGCAATTTATATATTGTTCCTTTGCATTATAGGTATATTTGCAGTATGACTGATCATGGTATGTATATTTGCTGACATCTCTCATAAGATGTGGCTACCTCAATCTTCCTATAATTATTTGAACTAAAAACCCAACATATTGGTTTAAACACAAATGTTACATATATGTACTTTCTGTATCATGTATATGCATTTAGCTACTCTTGAGGTTTCATGTGCATTGTATTAGAAAATGATTACTCACATTTCATCACATTTTATGTATGTTTCCTTATAATTTCCATTAATGTAATATAGAGGTGTTTGGAGAAAAGGGGATAACTGTACTTATTTGTTTACTTACGGGAGCACATTCATCACTAGCATAGACACACTTTTTAAGACAACTGTTTGTGTCTCTATCAATTGGTGTAGGATCCATGTATAACACCGACAAATGATAACACCAGCTTTATTATGGTAGCTTATATCATCATATTGACTATACTATGTATTTTTAAACGATTAATAAACACCGTAAACTATAGTTAGTTAGGTTAATGAAATATACACAGAAACGTACTTCATAACATGATGGTGATGTCATATTCAGAACATCATGCATTGGAGGGGACCATAACATCTGGCCAGTAACATTATTTGCTACAGTCCCAAACCATTTTATCTACATACCCATGTAACAAGAGATTTTAAATATAAATGGCTACTTGGTTGTAAGTGTCCTTTACATTGGGAGAAGGAGTGGCTCAGTGAGTAAAGACACACACTGGCACTGATAGTTTGAAGCAGGGGAGTCTGGTTCAATTCCCGGTGTGGGCTCCTTGTGACCTTGGCCAAGTCACTTTATCTCCCTGTGCCTCATGCGGCAAAAAAACATTTGTACGTTCCACGGGCCAGGGACCTCAGGCTGAAACATGTGTCTGTAAATCGCTGCGTACAACTAGCAGCCCTATACATGAACATGCTCATATTATTATTATTATTATTGTTACATAGTTTCGACAGTCATACGTTCCATTACACAATAGAATACACAAATGTGTTAGCAGAGTGGGAATGGTTGTTATATAAAAAACACACCATGTCATAAAATGTTAGTAGTCATTAAAGAACACTCAAGAAAAATTCAAGAGGCACTATTTTGCAACATCATTATGTTAATTAAGTGCTTATGCAATATAGGCATAAGGGTATCACTTTTTTAATTGTTTGTTAATAAGCGCTGCAAGCAATATAAAATTAGTTCCATATGTAGTATAGTAGTCGGTGGCTCCTCCTCACAATCATCTCATATAAAGGTAGACTCTTCTGAAATCATACATTGATCCGATTGTATCTTCCCCGACATCTCTGAAATACAGCAAACACATGATGGTCAAATATGGCACCTTACTATATATGTATCCGTGACAACGCGTTACACAGCTCTATATGATTGTGTACATACACACGTCACTCATTTATATGTTACAACTACAAGTGTACATCAGTATGTAATTTTTATTATCATTTGTAGCAGCCATAACTATGTATATGAAGTGAACGTTGCCTGTATACTGAAAAATGTGCGCGCACATCTTAGTGTGCGCACGCACTTCACGCTTGGCTCCACTAACTGTTAGCGCATGCGCAAAACAAAGCGAACGTTGTGCGTTCAATACATGTAGAAAATACCAGTAAACATCACATCTTTATTTCAAATACAATGAAGATGAAACTAAAATCATTCTAAACGAGTACATCTGTATTCTTTTAAACCAGACGTGTTTGGACAGAAAGGACGGCCGATAACACAATGCGCAAATGCAATACGTGTGACGTCATGTTAAGCCAGCGTGAAACGCATGCTAACACTCCTCCCACTCAATTAACATTCGGCTAACGCCCAGGGTACGCCTACAAACACTGAGCCGCACGCATCACACACTGCAGTTACCGTTACTATAACAAAACATGACAGCCAATAGGCTTTGAGGCGCGCACGTCGCTTGGGGGCGGGACTTACATCCGTAATCCTTTTTAAGGACGCCTTGGCCCATGACAAGGGTCCCACGTCATACGTGGTGGACCCGGTTTTCAATGTTGTAGATGTTGCATGATAACAAAACAGGTATGTGTTAGAGTTATGGAAAAATGTTGCTAATATGTTTAAAGGGATAGGAAAGTACGTATATGTATACCGTCAGCAATGTGTACTACTCTTTCAGGTTCTACTATATTGTATTAGGAAACAATTTGTTTGTGATCGCTACATGTTATGCAGTCTGCAATGTTACGCTGTATCCACGCATTGAAAGTGAAAATGGTGGTTACAAAAAAAAAAAAAATTTAAACGCAGAGTCAACGCATAACGATTGTTATATTTACCATTCTTCTAGAATTAACTCTTCGCCTGGCTGCAACTGGTCGCTCCAGAAATGCAAGGCATTTTCATCCACGCTTGACCCAACCGCTGAATCCAGTATGACACATATCTCCTCCAGGAAGCGCTCATAGGAATCGCCACTGCTTTCTTCAAATAATTGGTCGGGAGGTAGGTTCATTTCTTCGGGTTCCCATTCCAATGCATTTTCAGCTGAAAGGCTTGGTACATAATCATAGTACTTTTGTTCTTGTACAATGTGGGTTTCAGGAATGGAGGCTGCAGATATTGCAGCACGTATCGATTCAAACGGATCAGTAGTAGCGGATACATTGCTATTGCCATTAGGAATAAATATGCCTTTCACGACAATATAAGTGCCGTCTTTCAGGAGAAATTGTTTTTCCTGGGCAATCTTCCAGAAACCATAGGTGTGTTGTAGCTTATCCTGGTCACGTTCAAAAAAGTCATTACTTGATAAAGTGAATCTTATTGAGGAATTAAAATTCCGTGCATGCTTACGGTCTTGGTAATAAGGATATTTTGCTCGAATGAAATCATCGATTTGGCGAGTGCTTGCTTTCTGTCCGCGACTGTTCAAGATGGCTTCACAGATCATGTACTTATACCCTAAAAGGGGATTAATATTGGTAACGAATTCATCAGCCATGTCTGAGTAGCACAAAAGCTGTGTGCAGGTCTGTGTTATTTGCTCATCAAAATGAATGTTCTGAATGGCTAACAAACTCCTGTTTTTCCTTGTCAAGGTCATCAAAACTAACTACTTTGACTCCTTATTTCAAACGCCAATTGGCTTTGTAAATCTAATTGGGTTAACAGTTGTGGTTAGTGATATGGGACTGTGGGAGAAACATTTCTCCTTCTTTTATCTCGTTTCTGAAAAACATCCCTAGACTTTGAATTCGTTCACATAGTGTTTTTTTGAAAACTAACAAAGACCACTGTGTGAAAATAGTTCTTAGCCAGGCATATCAGTACAAACACACACCTGCAAAAAGAAATGTTTTTTCCCCGCTTACATTTCTGTGTGTATGTGAAAGTCTGGTTAACTCCCTGTCTGCATGAGTTTAAATACGTGTGTATATATATATATCTAAATATATCTCTCTTATAAAAATATATATATATTTATATATTATATTTTATTTTTTTTAATATTGCAGGAGTACACACAACATTGATGGCAGTAAGTATACCTTGTATGAAACCTATTTAAATGGTGAGAAACATGATTGAATGAAGTAATAAACATTTGTTTAAGCACAATACTGTTAGAGTCTCATACTTAGGATATTTCTCAAACATTATGCCTGTATTATTAAAATAGTGTGCTTTCACAAGGAAGCATGAAGTGTATTAGTTTGTAAAATACATGTATACCAGTTTATATAGTACTATATATATATATATATATATATATATATATATATATATATATATACACACACACACACACACACACACACACACACTCAGTGTGTGTGTGTGTGTGTGTATATATATTTTTATACATTCTGAGATGTTATTGAAACAAGAACACACAAATGATTAAAGGACAAAATTAGAATGCCCAAGCAAGGCAAAGGTAAGTAATAATTTACACATAATCCTGCTGTACACGTACAAGAAAGATGTTTGCAGTTACTTAGGTGTTTTTATAAATGCATGTGACTAATATGCATATGCAATTCTTACATCAATTAACACACCCAAATGCAATGTTTTGCTGCAAAGTCAATGGCAGCTTCTCTAAACTTTGCAACTGGTTCCAGGTGGACCATTACTGAACAGACGATTAATACATAAATATTTATAACACTATTCATTAATTGAGTGTTAACATTTCCAAAACTTCACGTGTACAAGAACATACTTGAAAGTTTGGAAACAACACAGTCTTCAGCATACATACAATAGTAATTAGATAATGTGAAGTCAACAAAACAAGGCCAAAGACATATTTTCTGAATTATAACATTTATTTTTTTTGTTCCTTTTGCGAGCGAGTAACAGGCCTGCTTGTTGTCTCTTGAATTTTCCTTTTTCTTTTGCCACCAACTTTAGGCACAGCAGAGCCACTTTGAGTGGCCTCTGGCACTTCACGGGCAGGGCTTGTGGGCAGTGACTCACCTACAGGGCTTTTGGGCAGTGACTGTTCACCTACGGGGCTTGTGGCCAGTGATTCACCTACAGGGCTTTTGGGCAGTGATTCACCTACAGGGCTTTTGGGCAGTGATTCACCTACAGGGCTTTTGGGCAGTGATTCACGTACAGGGCTTTTGGGCAGTGATTCACCTACAGGGCTTTTGGGCAGTGATTCACCTACAGGGCTTTTGGGTAGTGACTGTTCACGGACAGGGCTTGTGCCCACTGACACATGTGAGCAAGTTGGTAGACACTGCACAAGTGATGGTTGGTCTGTTTCATGTGTGTCTTGTTTTGTTTTTGTCGCCTCCTTTGTAGGTGTCTGCTGCTGAATTTGTACAGATGGCAGCGGTAGGATGTCATCAGGAAACTGCACAGCAATGTCTGCTACTTGACCGGTAACATTTGGGCCTGGTGAATGAATATCAGATGAATGTGGTGAAAACTGACCTGCATGAACAGATCCTGCCTGTGAGGTGTTGAATCGTGGTACATTAGTCATTCTCCAGTAATTAGCTTGTGTTTGCTGAACAACTAATGCTTCGAATGAGGTGTTGATTTTTTGCAACTGTTTAGGCACTTCAATGAAGACTCTGTGGAGATGTGCCAATTGTGAAACTGTTTCTTCCTGCAGTGCAATCATCCTTTCCAGCACTGTCATCAGGTCAGAATGGCGACGATTTTCTGCTTCCACAATTTTTCCCTCAGAAGCTACAATTGCATCATATGTGGTATTTGCTGGACGTTTTGGCGGTAAAACAGTTTCAATTGGAACCTCTTCATGGTCACTTGCTTGTATTTGTGTGTCTATGGCGGCGGCGGCGGCATCATCATCATCATCATCATCATCATCAAAATCCTCTTCATCATGTTCTACAAATAAATGTACAAATTATTAAATGTCATGTTAATCTCTGCTGTGTTACTATGTAATTGTACTGTGTCATAAGTAACAACTAACATGTTTCCATACGTTTTATAACCTCACATTAAAAACTACCTTGACTTAAGAATAATGTTTGGACTCAGTATGAAATATGAGTGAATGAAAACTTGCTGTAAACTCACAACTCCTACATGATAGTTAACATCACTAACATAATACAAGTTGCCTTACACTTCATTTTCACTGACACTAAGTAATCCTATTTAAAGAAGATGTGCAAAACAAATAATGAACATGACAACATAACATATAGAAGAGCACATATTATATGGCCACCAACTGATACACTCACCTTCTAGGTGTGTTGAGCTGGCTGACCCAGGTGAAGACACTTGTTCAGTCTCAGGTGACACATGTCCTTCAGGGGCAACTATATATAACAATAACATAAGTTTTACATTTACATGTGTAAATATTGAACAAACAGTTATTGTATGTTCTGTATTTATGAGTATCTAACAGCATCATTTCCTTAACCCAAAATGTGTGTGTGAAAGTGAACATAAATAGTTGTAATAACAATGTACATGCCTGTGTACTTAGAAGTTTTGAGTTCCCTAACATACAACATACTATGGTTCTGCAGTAATGCGTGAGGAAAAATACATTAAATTTGTACATAAAAATCATATGTTGTGTAGTGATATCAGTATCATAATGTACATAACTATCATGAGATGACCATTCACAATGGTTATCATGAAGGTGGTCATATTGCAAAAAGTGTTGTTTTTGGTAGAGGATATGTGTGGTACATTAATATAAGATGTGGCACACCTGAATGTGGCTGTGACTAAACAAGACAACACATGCAGTGTGTGATAATGTGTCGTTGATAGTAGTTCAACTATAGATATGAGTGAACTAATGTGTGACGTACGGTTTGATAAGTAATGAGTTGTTGGGGCATTTAGTAGCTAAAGTGAAGCTTTCAAATGAGTGTGATTAACTTCAGTTGTGCTAGTGAGGTTGTAAGAATGGTTTTCCCTTCCCCAAAAAGCCTAATCAGCCACACCTTTAAATTACTTGAAACAGGTGAAAATGGTGTGAACTAAGTTGCCCCTAAAATGAGGCTGTAATTAGTGTGTGTGCTGAACCCCACCCCCTCTGTTGAAGTGTATGCTGTGATGAGATATTAATTGCAGCTGCTTTAACACAATGGTAGATGAGCTAAATAGTCGTGTGCAGTTTTTAAGTTATGAAAACAATGACATAAAATATGATACGTGTGCCTCATTATGCTGTCTGTATATGACTTAAATCAAAAATGGACCTTTTCATTAACAACTATAGATGTGTTAGTGCAAGTGATGTTTGTAGGCCGTTGCATGCAATATATTTGATGCATGCTTAAAATAGGCAGTAATGTCATGTTTGTCGGAGTAAAATAAATAAAATACACAATAATATTCTACATATTTCTGTTCTGTACCTGTAGCTAGTAATAATTTCTGATTAACATGTGTTACACATGTGTACTACCCTGTTGTTCCCCATCTTCGCCCACAATCAATTGCTTCCACTGCAGCAATGCATTTTGGGAATTCACATGTAAATGAGCACGCAATGGCACGTGCTATATTAGTTACTGCTTTTAGTAGGACTACAACATATATGTCTATTTTGAGATATATATGTATACAGAATCAGACATATACATATATAGATGCAGGTATGCTTATATTGTGAAGACAGTATAAAAAGCAGTGTAACTATGCAAAATAACTGTAAGCAACGACACGCCTAGTACAGTAATATTTCTCACCTGGTGGAAATTGTGAGGGGTAAATTCCTATATCACGGTCACCAGGTAAGCCTTCCACGACGACGGGAAGTAATTTTGCCCGAAGCAGCTCCTCCAATGGACTTAATATGAGACGTTGTGGTGTGGGCCCACCTCCAGTGCCAGTAGCATGCACGCGTTGGTGTTGTATTTTCTTTTTCAATTTGGACCTAATATCATCAAATCTCTTGTGACAATTCCGCTTGTCCCTCACATGATTCCCACACGCATTGACACCAATGACTATTGTGTCCCACATTTCTTTTCTGCTTGCTGAACTTGTCCGCCCTTGAAAAACATATCAAATATATGAGGTAAATGAATAATAATATAAGCACCAGTTTCCTACACTGCTAGCTGTTCCAAGAGATAGCAAACATGCTGTTTTATGTGTAATATGTGAAGCACATGAGCATTCACTACTAAACCTATACATGTAAGCAAGGTTGCATTCATATTGTATGCAGTTATGGCAAATTGACCGCCTGTGTTTAGTTGTCCTTGTAAGGCATGCTAAAAAGCTGTGTTTCCAGACTAATTAACATAGAAAGATATTGTGAAGCCATATTTGCATATGAACAAAACTCAGATGACCTAGGATCACATGTATTTGAATAATAAATGTAAATGTACACTTACCTAGTAAATGTCCATATATACTGTCATAGTGCTCCAGAATGCCAGTGACAAGAGCTGTATTTTCCTGGTCATTGAAGCGAGGATTACGTGGCTTCTCCACACGTTTCTTCCGAGCAGGTTTAGGGTCAGAGCTTGGCTGGTGCTGACTGGACTCTCCTTCTTCCAATGGAAGAGCCTCCAAAAGCTGCCCACCAGCAAGCACGCCACCACCATCCACCCCATCAGCAACTGCGCCACCAGCAGCACTCCCAGCACCAGCACTCCCACTCCTAGCACCAGCACTCCCACTCCTAGCACCAGCACTCACACTCCTAGCACCAGCACTCACACTCCTAGCACCAGCACTCCCAGCACCAGCACTCCCACTCCCAGCAACAGCACTCCCACTCCCAGCAACAGCACTCCCACTCCCAGCAACACCACTCGCAGCACCAGCACTCCCACTCCCTGCAACACCACTCTCACTCTCAGCAACATCACTCCCCTGAACAGTACGTTCACTCTGACGCGTACTCGCACGAGTAGCACTCCCACTCCCACCAGCATCACTCTTCCCACGCTTTGCGGGCATACTTCCAGCACTCACAAAAAACAGACAAGAAATGTACAGGCAATCACACGAAACACTTCCACATATAAAACAAGACAAAGATGTAAACAAAACAACAATGGACAAAGCTCACCCAATACACAACAAGTCTCTCAGTCAATATGCAAATGTTCAAACAGCCAGCTCTGTGCGTCTCTCTCTCTCTCACTCCCAACAACACAGAGAATGAATAGCAGTACACGTTGCCTTTAAATATGGCGCGCAATCCAAAACATGCTTGTTTCGCCTGATTCAGCAAGATTTGTGATTGGGCAACCTAACAGCACCCCGCCACACACGCCGATACACCTGTGTGTGATCGGCTAATCATCGTGAGAGTGGGCGGATTTATTTTCGGGTTGATTTTGAATGTATTCGGCACTTACTGCATACGGAGAGGAAAAAACGGCAATAACATGACTAATCGGTAAGATTGCCGATTTCACATAATCGACGCTTACAGCATGAGGCCCTTAGTCTTTCATGCTAACTCTCTGTATGGGAGTTAGTTTGGGTGCAGGACACGCTCCGATCACGAGCGTTAGTCCCGCCCCCTTGACGTAATGACGTCACTGCCAGATATAGAATACAAGAAAATTGGTCTTTCAAAGTTGCTTTTTTAAAAACAGAAAACGCTAAAAGTATTTTTTCTTACTACAGAACTGATTTATTAAAAAAAAACACACATGCAGGATATTGACGGAACTGCAGCTTTAAATAGGATAGCAAAATAATTTTATATATATATATATATATATTCAGCACTCAATAGGTTAAAATATTTTAAGTTATTTTTGCCCATAACTGATTTTATGGGCAGTTTGAAACTAATGGTCTTCTGGAACTTGAAACTGAATTGTATCAATAAGATTTTGCTTTCCCAGGTTCTTTCCCAGTACAAAGAAGAAGCAGGCACACGGTCTTACTCAAAACGAGGTTTAATATGCCATAAAGTCCAACGTTTCGGCAGTCAAATACTGCCTTTCTCAGGTTCTTTCCCACACATTGTATTTTGCTGATACTATGTTAATTCTGTCAGGTGTGACCTATTCTTGACCCTCGTCTGTTTTTTTTATTTCAAATAGTTTTATTGTTTTTTTCAGAATTACAATAACAAAAACGAATCAGAAAAATGTTTAGCAAAAATGATTATCGCAATGATATATGCACCACCACTAATAAAAGCAGTGGGGATCGAGTCTTTAGTACAACCCATAGTAGTGATAACATCATCAATTGCAAACAACAGACAAGTAAATAGTCAGTACAGTCCACTTATATTAGATAGTAATTTTGTTCAGAGCAACACCCGAACACTGTTTACTGTGTAGTGTCCAGCAATACAAACAATAAAAAAAGAACAAAAGTACACATAACTATACGAGAGAGAACATAGAAGAGATAGAAAAAGGAAAAATGAGATAGAAAAGAAAGAGGGGATTGGGAGGGGGGTGGGGGGGTGGGACACGTTGCCATTCCTTCTCCAAAGCAAATTTTATCCTTTAGTTCAGGGGGGCGCAAACTTTTTTCCCTGCGCCCCCCTGCCGGCTGTCCACTCACTCCCGCGCCCCCCCCCCCAACCCCAACTTACCCGCGCTCCGGCATAATGACGTCACGTTGCCATTGCAACGTGACGTCACATGACCTCGCAGCGTCATTTTTACGCCGCGTTGCCATGGCGACGCAGGGAGGAAGCCGCCGGAGCCACGGTAAGTTAGGTTTACAGAGGCCTTGCAGCTCCCCCGGCACTTAATTTAAGTGCCTTCGGGAAGCGCACGGGGCCTCTGTAAACCCCGCGCCCCCCCTGGTGGTCGCGCCCCACAGTTTGCGCACCGCTGCTTTAGTTGATACGCACTTATCATCGATCATTAATCTCCTATTATTGTTCAGTCGTCAATCCAGGGTTCCCAAGTTTTATAGAATCTCTCAGTGGATGTTTGAGAAAAGCTGTCAGCCTTTCCATCAACAGTATCTCATCGATCCTCCTTTCAACCGTTAGTCTGGAGGCAGGAGAGGGCTCTTCCAGGCACCTACCCCAGAGCATATTGAAAGAAACACAGAAGCGCACCAAGGGTTAAGGTAATGTATTAGACAATTGGTATAATAAAATGTAAAAACTTACACATCATATTAAAAATGTCCAGTAGCGGCTAGTACAAGAATGGTGGAACCAGGAGGATGGGTAGGCGCAGGAGGTACCTCAGAGCACCTGGCAGCTGTCATAATATGAGTGATTAGCTGTCTCGTTGGGTGGGTCACGTCTTCTGTTGGTTTTGCCAATAGGTAGATTAGGGGATTTAAAGGAATTTCGACCCCAGTTATAGTATCTATAATTTCTTGGATAGTTATCCAGAATTTTTGTGTAATTGGACAATTTCACCAAATATGGACCATATCCCCCACTGATCCAAATCCCCTCCAGCACTGATCAGAGGATTCAGGGTATATCTGTTTGAGCCTTTTTGGTGTAAGGTACCACTGATATAAAATTTTATAAATGTTCTCATTGGTTATAGTACATATAGATGTTTTGGACGCGTTCTCCCAGATACCGCCCCAACCCTCCTTATCAATTTCAACTCCTAGGTTACAAGTTGTGCAGGCCTGCACAACTTGTAAAGCGAAAAGGGCCGAACTGCTCCAAGGAAAACAGATTTGGGCCGCACAGGTAAAATCATCATCATCATATCTCTCCCAGCACCTATCATCATCATCATCCTCATATCTCCTCCAGCACCCCTCATCAATCTCTCCCAGCACCCCTCATCATCCTCATATCTGCCCCAGCATCCCATCATCCTCATATCTCCCCCAGCCTCATATCTCCCCCAGCACCCCTCATCATCCTCATATCTCCCCCAGCACTCATCATCTTCATGTATCTCCCCCAGCACCCCTCATCCTCATATTTCCCCCTGCACTCCTCATCATCAACCTGTGCGAGACTCACCCTCTATCTCACACCCACATCTCTCCCCCTCACCCATACACAATACTCCCCCTCCACATAACACACAATACCCCCTTGCAGACCACACACATCCCACCCCCCTGCACCTCACCTCACTCTCCCCCTGCATCTCACATCACATCACTGCACCTCACATCACCCCCCTGCACCTCACCCCACTACACCTCCCCCCTGCACCTCACATCACTCCCCTGCACCTCACCTCCCCACCCCCCCTTGCACCTCACCCCCCCCCCTGGCACCTCACTCCCCCCTTTGCACCTCACTCTCCCCCTTGCACCTCACGCCCCCTGCAACTCACCCCCCCTGCAACTCACATCACTCCCCTGCACCTCACCTCCCCCCTTGCACCTCACCTCCCCTCCCCCCCTTGCACCTCACCTCCCCCCCTTGCACCTCACCCCCCCCCTTGCACCTCACCCCCCCTGCACCTCACATCACTCCCCTGCACCTCACCCCCCCTGCACCTCACCTCCCCTCCCAACTTGCACCTCACCTCCCCTCCTTGCATCTCACCTCCCCTCCTTGCATCTCACCTCCCCCCCTTGCACCTCACCCCCCTTGCACCTCACCCCCTCCCTTGCACCTCACCCCCTCCCTTTGCACCTCACCCCCCTCCCCCTTGCACATCACCCCCCCCCCCCCTCTTGCACCTCACCTCCCCCCACCGGCACCTCACGGAGCAGGCAGGACTAGCACACTCGTGCAGTCCTGAGAGCAGGCTCGAGGAGGGGGAGAGCAGGCTCGCGGCTCCCGGGCAGGAGAGGAGGGGGCTCGCGGCACCTGGGTGGGAGAGGGGGATCGCGGCTCTCGGGCATGAGAGGAGGGGGATCGCGGCTCTCGGGCAGGAGAGGAGGGGGATCGTGGCTCCCGGGCGGGAGGAGGGACTCACGGCTCGCGGCTGAGGAGGGGCGGCTCGCGGCCGGGGATGAGGGGGGAATCGTGCCGGGAGAGGAGGGGGAGGGGAATAGCGCTCACGGCCAGGAGAGGAGGCTCGGGATGGAGGAGGACGGGGAAAGCCGCTGCGGGCCGCACAATGAGGGTGGCCCGCGGGCTGCGTGTTGTGCAGGCCTGATTTAGACATATATTTTTGGTCTGGGGTGTTTCCGGCTGCTTCGATCCCTGCATATATTTTAGTTATTAAACCCTTCTGGTAGGTATTTTTTTTTGCACAGTTGCTAGAAATCAGACATCTCAGAAAAGTTAAGTTTGCTTGATAGTTTGTATAAGAAATGTCTGATTTGGAGGTACTTGAATGGGGAAGTAATTTTAGCAGAGAGTTCCTGGTAAGTCAACAATTTACCTTTGTGGAGAAAGTCTCCAATCTTTGTTAGGTTGTTATTTTTGAATATGTCAAAACACTTCGTATCGCATCCCGGAGGGAAATCTGGGTTGTCAAATATCGGGGTGAGTTGAGATATACCAGTTGTAAATTTAAATATTCTTTTGGTTTTGTCCCACAGATTTAGAGTCAGTTTCATTGGTCCTAGTATTAGCTGGATCTTGGAAGGCCCCTTTTTCTCCTCGGACCAGACTGAGAGTGGGAGGAGGCAGTTCCTTGAATATTTGGCCTCTATATCTACCCAGTAGACTTGATTCAGTTTAACATTCCATACTACTACCTATCTAAGCTGGGCGGCCCGGTAATAGCGTGTTAAATCTGGGACACCTATTCCTCCTCTGTCTTTAGAGGCCAGTAGTACTGACCTAGCCATTCTAGCTCTCTTATATTTGCCAAATATATTTGAATATCCTGTTCAGTACAGTAGGTCTTTTAGTTCTGTTTTTGGGGCATGGATTGGAAGTGTCTGGAAGAGGTAGAGTAGTCTGGGTAGAACATTCATCTTTATTGAGATTATTCTCCCTATCCAGGATGTTTGTTCCACTGTGATGGTGAAGGGGTCCCCAGGCCACCAATTAAAGCATTATGCCCAGTTGGGGGACCCCTGAGTCATAAAAGGTGACTGTGAAGTGTCAGTTCTGCAGTCCAGAGCTGGCTGCAGTCCTGAAAATATATGATACGATGTGAGAAATGTGCCACCTGAACTATATTGGGGAATTGTGAGTGTCAGCTTTTCAACCCAATTGTGGTATATAACTGCATGTGTAATAAAGATGTATGTGGTTTTACTGTTCCAGGAGTGCCAGCCAGCGGGGTTGTGCAGGGCGTGAGTTTCAGGGGTGCCAGCCAGCGGGGATGTGCAGGGCGTGAGTTTCAGGGGTGATTTTACGGTAACATTTTGTCAGGGTGTGTTTGGGTAGAAGGGGGCCATTGTTGCGGGGTACCCCAAAACATGTACTCAGGAATCCCCCCAGATTCCTGAGGACATGAGTAACACAGATCACCGGACAAAATCCTCCCTAGAACGCAGTTTGCAGCTCACCGCCAAATCCCCCTGCTTCAGCACAGACCAGGACAGTAAAACCGGGCGGGGAAGTGAATTGCATTAAAGGTTCTCAGAATATGCCCAAACCCCTGACCCCAGTGTGGGGTTCAGTACATATCTTACCAGGGATAAGGTGAAGAGAGGTATAGGGGGTTTTAAGTTAAAATGTAGAATGTCAGCTCTTGGGGCCGGGCATTGTGTATGCATTACTGTGACTGTGTGAAAAATACCCTCCAACCTACAGTACATGGCACATAAGGGATTAATGTTTATCCCCACACTCCAGTCAGGTATAAGTCTGAGCAGGTTTGTTTTATTAAAATAAAAGATTAAAACCACATGAAAGCCGATAGCTAACTTTAGCTAGGAGCATCCTAGAAAAATGATATTTGGTGTGGGCATTACAGAGGTACGAACACATAAAGGGGTTATGTTTTTGAGCATTATGTTCACCCCCAGTATTAAATTAATGTATACACAGAAAAAAAGGAACCCAGTCTTCAAGCACTCTGTCACCAATACATGTATAATTGTAAGGTTAAAAAAACTTTATTGATTGACAATGAATAAAAAAAAGGGAGTTAAAATTCAATTAAATAGTAAGTCAACAGCACGTGACTGTATCATAAGTGACCCAACTATGGCTAGGTGGGTAGATGTACATATGGAGATCCCTAATAGATATTCGGGATCTAATGCTATGTTAATAGCTACCTAAAGATATAGGTGGAGGGGCCGTTGTGCACCCACTAGGAAAAGTATGTCTCAATGTTGATGTATCAGGGCGTATGTTGTAACGCACTGTATAGGTAAACTTCATATAGTGTGTACATTAACACACTCTAGCATGATATGCGGTAGTCAGACCTGTAGAGTGACTCCCTGTAATTATGTTGGTGTTTGGGCTAATCAAAAAAAAAAAAAAAAAAAACCTCAAGGTATAGATACTGAGAGGTTAGGTGTGAGATTGTTAGGCATAAGTCAGGCACTAAACGTATTGGAGTAATTCTAAAGGCGGCATATACGTGTAACGCTTGTGCTGGTATAGACACATATACACTCCTGTCGGAGACTCGGAGACTGTATCCTCGTGATCTATCTATGGCAACTGTTGCAAACGGTTCTATAACCACAGGTAAGTGCGGTGTGTGTGGTTAATGCAGTCCCCCAGCACACGCAGATAATAAACCCTAGTTTAAAGGGGTGAGAGGGTGCGCAAGTGGGTGTAGCATTGCATAACCACCACAGCATTGCAAGGGTTAAAACACTCCTGCAGTACCCGTAGTCTGAGTGTTGACTCTCAAACAAAATTCATCCAGACAGTGAAGGAAGCTGGAATAAATCAACTCACGACTCAAATCACTAAGATACTGCTAGGGAGGCAGACGAAAGACGCCGTGTGTGTGCACTGAACTTGCCACTGCTCACAGCTGATCAGCATATGTTGTCAGCGGGAGGAAAGTATATTGAGGCTAGGTCACGTAGACCCGTAGTTCACCCCACCCCCACTCAGTAGACAACGTGTATACACCATACTATAGGCAGACAGAGAACAGGTCTGACTTTTACCGCATTGTCCCCTATATCAGCTCTGATATGCTCGAGGGCAAGCCTTGCTGGTAAGTGGGCTGGTAAATGGCCCCTCGGGGCATGAGGATCCTGCAGTGATATAATACCTGCACGATCCAAAAATCAATAAACACCGGGGGTAGCTGTTGTTTCAATAGCGTGGAGCAATATCCATACAAGGCTATATTCAAATGAAAGCTTCCCGCGTGTGCAGGAGATAGGTGGCCATTTACCAGCCCACTTACCAGCAAGGCTTGCCCTCGAGCATATCAGCGCTGATATAGGGGACAATGCGGTAAAAGTCAGACCTGTTCTCTGTCTGCCTATAGTATGGTGTATACACGTTGTCTACTGAGTGGGGGTGGGGTGAACTACGGGTCTACGTGACCTAGCCTCAATATACTTTCCTCCCGCTGACAACATATGCTGATCATCTGTGAGCAGTGGCAAGTTCAGTGCACACATACTGCGTCTTTCGGCTGCCTCCCTAGCAGTATCTTAGTGATTTGAGTCGTGAGTTGATTTATTCCAGCTTCCTTCACTGTCTGGATGAATTTTGTTTGAGAGTCAACACTCAGACTACGGGTACTGCAGGAGTGTTTTAACCCTTGCAATGCTGTGGTGGTTATGCAATGCTACACCCACTTGCGCACCCTCTCACCCCTTTAAACTAGGGTTTATTATCTGCGTGTGCTGGGGGACTGCATTAACCACACACACCGCACTTACCTGTGGTTATAGAACCGTTTGCAACAGTTGCCATAGATAGATCACGAGGATACAGTCTCCGAGTCTCCGACAGGAGTGTATATGTGTCTATACCAGCACAAGCGTTACACGTATATGCCGCCTTTAGAATTACTCCAATACGTTTAGTGCCTGACTTATGCCTAACAATCTCACACCTAACCTCTCAGTATCTATACCTTGAGGTTTTTTTTTTTTTTTTTTTTTGATTAGCCCAAACACCAACATAATTACAGGGAGTCACTCTACAGGTCTGACTACCGCATATCATGCTAGAGTGTGTTAATGTACACACTATATGAAGTTTACCTATACAGTGCGTTACAACATACGCCCTGATACATCAACATTGAGACATACTTTTCCTAGTGGGTGCACAACGGCCCCTCCACCTATATCTTTAGGTAGCTATTAACATAGCATTAGATCCCGAATATCTATTAGGGATCTCCATATGTACATCTACCCACCTAGCCATAGTTGGGTCACTTATGATACAGTCACGTGCTGTTGACTTTTATTTAATTGAATTTTAACTCCCTTTTTTTATTCATTGTCAATCAATAAAGTTGTTTTAACCTTACAATTATACATGTATTGGTGACAGAGTGCTTGAAGACTGGGTTCCTTTTCTTCTGTGTACACTTACGTCCCCACCCAGTTAGCACCTCACCATGGTTCATTAAATTAAGCTGTGCAGGTTTTTTCTTTACGTGTAGCTTAAATTAATGTGCCCTATAATTTTGGTATTTTAAAGTTATAAGAGTTAGGAAATTAACATTATAGACAGGAGGGAATTCGCCTTCCTTCAGTTCAGAACAGGAGATGACACTTAGGGTGTGTAATCCTGGGTTTTGAAATGCTTAGCAGGAAACCTCTGAGCTTCAAAGAAATAGAGGTGTGCGAGCCATATGTTCACAGGGGGGCTTATGGCTACTAGATCAAAGGGACATTTGTCCTAGAGGTGTTAAAACTTTTGTTGACACGTAGGATGTGTAATACTGGGCTTTGAAATGCTTAGCAGATGTCCTGGGAAGTAAGCTTGGCTAGGTATGCTAAGTGACAAGTGGCCAGTGGAGGGAAGATGACATTTTTGTTGCACATGCTCAGTTGAGATACTGAGGCTTTGTTAGAGTTTTTGGAGTGACTGGAAGAATCTGGCTATAGGTGGAGAAATTGGTTCCCACGCCAGAGATTGGCTGCACATGTTAACAGATGGGACAGGGGAAGTTTAAAAAAGTTATGCAGTCCGTCAGAAAGGCAGTTCCATCTAAGAGTCATCCGAGATTAAGATTCATCTAAATTCCATCTTGTAAGTAGATTCATCTAAGCTACAGCGGGCAGTACAGAGACTATTTCATTGCCACTAAAGAGTTGTATCCAGCTTCCAGTATTCGCAAGGACAAAGGATTGGCTAATTAATCCTTCATTGGGGGGAACAAAATATTACTTTTGGCGAAGAAACAGGGGTTGCCGCTAGTGCCCCTAGCCAAGGACTGTTATACGACTCTTTTTGTGCAGCAACCCCACGTGTGGGAATTCCTGCCTTGAGACGTAATTTCTGTGGATTTCGTTCTGTGGACATTTGATTTAATTTGACCCTATTTCAGCAAGTGTTATTCGTGATAATTTTGGAATTCAAGCTGTGCGTGTTCTTTATGTGAATAAATACAATTTATTTTATTTCATGCTTTATTCAATCAAGGATCCAGATGGTAATGTGTTAATAAGCTTGATCTACCGTGACATCCACTCAAACAGATCTTTTTTGATTTTGTCGATTGGGGAAGGGGGGGGAGGTAGTTGCTTTCATATAAGTTTTCATAATTTTTGGTGATGTTGACCCCTAGGTATTTGATATCAGAAGCTTTCCATCTATATTTTTAAAAAATTGCAGGAATCTGACTTCTTCCTCTGGAAGGGAGATGTTCAAGATCTCTGACTTGTCATTATTGACCTTATAGCCTGACAATAGTTCCAAACATTAGGGGAGCCAGATACGTTGCCATAGAATAAAGAAAAATCACATAGTGCAAAACAGTAATACAAATGAAATCACACAAGTCAATCAAGCAATCTATAGATGTTCTACTCACACGTGGAGCAGAAGATCGGAGCGAAATCCAACACAGTGGCAGATGACCCTCAGATGGTACGTGATGCATAAGATCCCGAGCTCAAAGACAAAAAGGAGAGAACCATAGTTCAGACAATAACAATTTTATCAACACACAAGAGACAAATGGAGGCTTACATAGTGTCAGCAACAATCAGGCATTGGATACGCATAAGGACACAGCCTGCAGTTCGTCGCGACCTCACTGCGGATGTTCTCTGCGTCCACGGCTCCGATGACGTCACTTGCTACTCCAGAATTTGGAACGCACGCCGACACGCACGTTGATCTCCTAGTTCTCTCTCCTCTCTCTTCCTCTACGGATCACTGAATGGTCCAAAACTCAACGCGTTCCTGCCTGGAGACGTCGTTTCTGTGGATTTCGTTCTGTGGACATTTGATTTAATTTGACCTAATTTCAGCAAGTGTTATTCGTGATAATTTTGTAATTCAAGCTGTGTGTGTTCTTTATGTGAATAAATACAATTTATTTTATTTCATGCTTTATTCAATCAAGGATCCAGATGGTAATGTGTTAATAAGCTTGGTCTACCGTGACATCCACTCAAACAGATCTTTTTTTGATTTTGTTGATATGGGGGGGGGGGAGGTCCTTTCATATACGTTTTCATAATTTTTGATGATGTTGACCCCTAGGTATTTGATATGGGAAGCTTTCCCTCAATATTTTTCTTAAAAATGCAGGAATCTGTATTCTTCCTCTGGGAGGGAGATGTTCAAGATCTCTGACTTTCCAACTGCAATCCAGGGGGAGCATAAAGGGAAATAGAACAAAAAAACAAAAAAACAATCTAAGTGCAGACAGTTTTTTGAAGGGGTGTATACATTTGTGTTGTCTCGGCTCTTATGTGTTGCCTACTTACAAGATGTAAGTCAAAAACGAGCGGTTTTGACACACAATGGTCTCTGCTAGGAAGATTTCTTAACCAGGTGTAGGGATCTCCAACTCTCAGCTCAGCAACAGTGTATATGTAAAAGAAATAGTACCATAGTGCAGACCAATAACAATAAAAAACTCGTCTTTATAGGGTAAAAATAAACACTTACAATAAAAACAATTGGTTAAGGCATGTATCACATTGATAGTGATTGAGGAGAGAAAATGGTTAGCTCCAGGCTCACCCGCCTCCTCCGGTGTGACTGTGTATGGACCACCGCTCTTTGTGACCTTTCACCTCCGCTGGTGTTCGCTGTCTCGCTGGTCTCGTCCCATCAGAAATGCCCTCTTAAGTGGGCTAATCGGCTACCTTAGCTGGGTGCATGCAGGTGCTGCAGAGGACTCAGACTCCAGCTCTCTCACCGATCGATGGTCCCGCCTTGCTTCCTCCGATACGTCTCTTCCGCTTGGTCTATTGCGTCACTTCCGGTCGCGGCTGTAAGGGTGTCAGCTCCCAGATCTCTCCTCTCTTCTCACAGGGTGGCTAGCACTCTACGCGTTTCGCCAGGTGTGTGGCTCCTGAGGAAGCCACACACCTGGCGAAACGCATAGAGTGCTAGCCACCCTGTGAGAAGAGAGGAGAGATCTGGGAGCTGACACCCTTACAGCCGCGACCGGAAGTGACGCAATAGACCAAGCGGAAGTGACGTATCGGAGGAAGCAAGGCGGGACCATCGATCGGTGAGAGAGCTGGAGTCTGAGTCCTCTGCAGCACCTGCATGCACCCAGCTAAGGTAGCCGATTAGCCCACTTAAGAGGGCATTTCTGATGGGACGAGACCAGCGAGACAGCGAACACCAGCGGAGGTGAAAGGTCACAAAGAGCGGTGGTCCATACACAGTCACACCGGAGGAGGCGGGTGAGCCTGGAGCTAACCATTTTCTCTCCTCAATCACTATCAATGTGATACATGCCTTAACCAATTGTTTTTATTGTAAGTGTTTATTTTTACCCTATAAAGTCGAGTTTTTTATTGTTACTGGTCTGCACTATGGTACTATTTCTTTTACATATACACTGTTGCTGAGCTGAGAGTTGGAGATCCCTACACCTGGTTAAGAAATCTTCCTAGCAGAGACCATTGTGTGTCAAAACCGCTCGTTTTTGACTTACATCTTGTAAGTAGGCAACACATAAGAGCCGAGACAACACAAATGTATACACCCCTTCAAAAAACTGTCTGCACTTAGATTGTTTTTTTGTTTTTTTGTTTTTTTGTTCTATTTCCCTTTATGCTCCCCCTGGATTGCAGTTGGAGAGTGAAGAATTGTGGGACTAGTGAAACCAGTCCCCACCAGCTGGGTTTTGAGCAGGGGGTTTGAACTTATTTATTGTTTCACACGTTATTGAATCACGTCACAAAGTTGTATAAGTATTTGATTTTATTATTAACCCACTGTATAAACACCAGTGCACACTAATAGAGTTAGCGCCGTTTTCCTTCACCCTCACTTTGCACAAGATCTCTGACTTGTCATTATTGACCTTATAGCCTGACAACATGCCGAATTCTCGTCTGCTTTTTATAGTCCTTTCTTAATTACATCCTATGTTGTATGTTTTTCTTAATTCCTAATCTTCCTGATAAACAAGGATGTAATTTAGTCAGCAAAAGCGAGGTAGCCAAGACACTGATTTACATCTCTTTATTTTAAGTGTATAGGAATCACTGTGAACATAGCATAAGCACTACCTTCTTCTTAGATGCTTGCTACATTGAATAGCAGCATCTAATACATCTAATATATATATGCTTGCTAAAATCGCTGAAGCTGATTGAAGTAATAAAGACTTCTGATTTGAACTGCAAACCTGATTCCTGATTGAAGATTTTTCTTACAAAAGTTCATGGAGCTTCCAGACGTGCTGCCACTCCACTCTGTACCAAATCCACCCCCACTCTGCAGGCGCAGATAGGAATGCCATGGTAATAAGGAATGGTAAGTATTGAGTTACAGGTGCGCCGACGAGTATTCTAAAACTTGCCTTGGAAAACCTGGGGCTATTACCAGGTACATGCTGGGTACATGCTGCAAACATTTCAGTGACATTTCTGCAGAGACTAATGGCCCATCGGATTAACACAGCAGGGGTCCCTGACAGTCCCATTCTGTTTGAATGGGACTGCCGGGGACCCCCGCTGTTAATCTGATGGGCCATTAGTCTGTCGGCAGAAATGTAACTGAAATGTTGCAGCATGTACCTGGGTCTTGTTGGGGATTGCACCAGGTTTGTTTTAGAATACTCGTCGGCACTACAGTAGCTGCCATTTTTATTAAGGCAGTATTACTATGCTACTGTTATATTGCCCAACCCTCCTCTGAACAATCAAATGTTTTATCTGATGTATGAATCCTCTCATGTGTAAGGAGGCCGATTATCTGTGAAAAGCTTTCCCCACACTATGTACATGGAAATGGTTTCTCCCCTATATGAATCCTGTGGTGTCTGAGGAGGTTGCTCTTTTGAGAAAAGTTTTTCCCACACTCTGTACATGTGAATGGTTTCTCCTCTGTATGAATCAACACATGTTGGAGGAGGCTCTCCTTCCGAGAAAAGCTTTTACTACACTCTGCACATGTGAATTGTTTCTCCCCTGTATGAATCCTGTGATGTGTTAGGAGGTTGTTCTTTTTAGAAAAGCTTTTCCCACACTCAGTACATGTGAATTGTTTCTCCCCTGTATGATTCATCTGGTGTGAGAGAAGGCAGTTCTTAGAACGTAATTGTTTTCCACATTCTGCACATGTGAATGGTTTCTCCCCTGTATGAATCAGCTGGTGCATGAGGAGGCTGCTCTTAGTACAGAATTGTTTCTCACACTCAGTACATCTGAATGGTTTCTCCCCTCTATGGATCATCTGGTGTGCGAGAAGGCTGCTTTTAAAACTTAATTGTTTCCCACACTCTTCACATGTGAATGGTTTCTCTCCTGTATGAATCATCTGGTGCGTGAGGAGGCGGTGCTTGACTCTGAATTGTTTCCCACACTCTTCACATGTGAATGGTTTCTCTCCTGTATGAATCATCTGGTGCGTGAGGAGGTGGTATTTCGCTCTGAATTGTTTCCCACACTCTGTACATGTGAATCGCTTCTCTCCTGTATGAATCCTCTGGTGATTGAGAAGGGTCCACTTAGTACTTAACTGTTTCCCACACACTGTACAAGTAAAAGGATTTTCCGCTGCCGGAATCTTTTCGTGTGAAATAAGTTTCCCCTTCAGTGAGGGACTGCTCCCACCATCTGTACATGTAAAGGTTTGCTCTCTAGTGGGGACACAAAGGTGTGTGAGCAGGTCCCTGTCCAGTGAGAAGCTTTTGCCACACTGACAACAGAGAAAAGGCTGAGCACCACGGCTTCTTCTTAAATCTCTCTCATACCATTTGCTGGACCCATATTTAGAGTCCATCTCCGCTGTGTGCTGTACAAGGTCTGTAAATTCACCATCATGTGGCTCTGGTTCCTTGTATGTGTCCAAAATGTGGCAGGAATAATAGTTTTTTGGTACTTCTGGGCTGTGAGGAGTCAGCCAGCTTCTGGATGTATCAGAGCTCAAGTTCTGTTCCTCATTCAGGCCGTTCTCTAACAGAAGTAAACAAAAAACACAGATCAAATGTTTTCAATCTGTAAATCAAATTACTGAAAGCAAATTACAAATCCAAAAACACAGAAGAATTGACATTACCAATACTTAATTAACAAAACATTCTCTTCACCTGGGGTTTTAAAATTGTGCCCCATGACCATCCAGTGGCCCCTAATGACTTTGGTGATGGTCCCCGAAGGCCTGAATTGTATTTATAGCAGCTCTCACAGTGAAATCATTGATACATATGTAGCTACGGTGTGTGTAGGGTGGTGCAATACCTGGTGGTTCACAGGAGGCCAGAGTCTCCTTTACTGGGAGCCTGGGGTGTATCCTGGAATGATGCTCTTAGCGCCTCCACCTGTGCGGGATTTTATAGTGTAGATGACCCCTGTACAGGACCCATATACAATAAACACACACTTGGAATAAAGCTCCCATGCCAAAGATTGGTTGCCCATTGCCCAGAAAGGCTTGTGAGGGTATTATAAGCCCGTGCACGCTGTCGGGAAGGTGTTCTCTGCTTTTACATCAGGAATGATAGCGTGTGGTACCAAGAGACGTTTTCATCATCACCACGGATTTGTACCCCGCTCAGGATTTCGTTAGATCTAAGGACTTGGAAATTAATTCTGCAAGGGCAGAACAAAATAATTACATTTGGTGAAGATATAGGGGTGGCAAGTTGCGCCCCTAGCCAAAAGACTGCATCTTGTTTCCTGCTCGCATATCAACCCCGCTTCTGGGAATTGATACCTGGAGACCGGATTGCATGAACTTTCGTTCCAGTAAGTGTTTATTTGTGATAATTTTGTAATTCATGCTGTGTGTGTGCTTTATGTAAATAAATACAATTTTATTTCACGCTTTATTCAATCAAAGGATCCAGATGGTAAAGTGTTAATAAGCTTGGTCTCCCGTGACACATACCAAGATTAAAAATTAAGGCAGGGTGGGTAATTCTTTTAAGACAGTGGGTTTCAGATCAATCAGTGGGTTAAAAACATACCTGTAAAGACACAATGCAATTAGATCTATGTCACATCAGCTGAGGTTATAGATCTTGCATGAAGAACAATAAATATATATACTATAGTCTAACTATATATTCTCACTTAAAATGCATCACTCTTAAGATGCAAATGCTCCCCAGCCAATGCGTCCCTTAGACTGGAACAATGATATTATTATTTTATGTGGAGTACAGTAGTTTCTTTAGAGAAAGCAATGCATTGTGAAAAACAAACACATTTTGTTAGATGTATGCAATATTTTTATGAGTGTGTTTTTACAGAAATTTAAAGTAAAGAAAGCCATGACACAGGGTTTTGCAGAAAGATAGGAGAAATTTACCAAATAATACAGGGAATATAAAGAGTAAATAATATAGAATGTTGGAGATTTAATGGAACAACATTAGTGATAATCAGTGTAACAGGGGACTTATCCCTGTTCAGAAATGTGCCTCTAATCCAGCAGTGTGGTCGTTAACTGCTGGTAGACAATTAACCAACACCACCTGGCTGATTACAGGTCTCAAAAAGCCTGCCTCTGAGACAGGAAAAGAGATTTTCCTCAGTACACAAGTGTGCTGACAAGAGGAAAGAGGTCTTGAGCAGAAAGGCTCTGCTGAGATCAAGACACCCAAAGAACTATATTTCTGGACACAGGGGACCCAGGAACCTATCAGAGACTGACATGAAGGGCCACCTGCTTTAAGGTATCTCTTGAGACTTTGGGGAATAGGGTGGTAATGGGATTATCCCTCCAGCCCTGGAGAAAGGAACTGGGGAAGTAAGTTAGCCCTTAAACAGGGATAGGCGTTTGTTGTTTTCATATGTTTTGCTGTGTTAAAAAGGGACAGGCGCAATAAAGCCTTATTTTAATTTCACCTTAAAAACGGTCTCCATTGCATACCTCTACACACATCTCTTACAATCAGGTTAAACATGCAGACTATGATTCTCAAGTAAATTGTTTGGTACCTAGCAAATGTGTATAATCAATTAACTATTGATGTACAGGTAACTTAGGAAAAGGAATGCCAAATGTTACACAGCACTTCAGTAATAATGCTGTCAGAAATTACAGGAGCAAGGCATATAACAAATAGTATTGAAGGAAGGAAGTGTTCAGCCACAATTAAAAATGACCCATGGCATCAATCTGGAAAGGTTACAAGTTTGCAATAGATATATAATCAGGGGCAACCAAGGGGCTGAACCTTTATTAGTGAGCCTGGTTACCCCCTCACCGTCACAATGGGTCCCCCAACCAAACTCCCGCTCCAACGCGTTTCGACGATGGTCTTCTTCTGGGAGTGGAGTTTGCACAAGAAGAGCTAGACTTTTTATAAGTAAAGCACTATTTCATATTTGCGCCAAAAACGAAGTTTGCCCAACTGATTTTCATTTAGAGTCCGTATCATACAGCTGATTGCTGTCTCCTCTGCCACCTGACGTCATCACGTTTTGTAGTGTTGTCACGGTAGCTAGTGATAGGTTATAATATACACAAAAATCCCTGGGTTGAATTGAACATGACATAGATATAATATATATAGTTTATTCCTTAAACAAGGGGAACCCACAGGATGATACAAATAACAGACAAAATAGAGCACTTACTTAGGGGTTGGACAATGAAGCAATCAGGTACAGGATTGGCAATTCATTCAGCAATACAGGATACAAATACATCATCAGGACAAAATACAGGATACATCACGAAGACAACGGGTATAGGGTTGACACCGGTTTATATGGGATTTCATTCCTATACCCTGGCATTGAGTGCAAGACATTGGATGACAATTATCTGCACCCAATCCCTCCTTGCCAGCTAACATTGTTAGATCATGACCCCAGTTAGTTGGCACATGTGTACTTCTGGCCCTTGGGGTCTCATTTCTTTAGCCCCACACAAAAGTCAGGGCGCCTAAAAGTCTACCAGACTTGGATCTGGTCAGGAAATCCTTTGTCTGTAAGTGTGAATTACAGCACTTACAGACCACTCAAGCCCTGCGTTTCTCTGCCCTAATCTATACAGCCAGAGTGAGCCTTTGATAAGGGGGTCTGTTGTAGACAATGGGTCGCCCCCCTGAGCAGTAACATTAAACAGAGCCAGGGACTTTCGTGGTCTTTTATCCCCGCTTTGAAATACAGTACAGTTCTTATATATATATATATATATTAAAATAATCCGTTCGGCTGGACCGAGCGGGCCGAAACTTGCCAGACCCTCATACCGGAGGGGACTCTCTATGGTGGCCAAGTTTCAGCTCGCTGCGACCCACCGGACCGGAGTTACACAATTACAGTTTAAAAGCACTTTTGGAACACGAGGCGCTTTCCTGCCATGTAAGTCAATGGCAGAAACCCAAACTTTGCAATTACCCTGACTCCGTTCTGTTGCCCCGAGAGGGTCGGTATTTGCCATGCAATCCTGCCGGCACTAGGACTACATGGTGGCCGAATCTCAGCCCTCTAGGTTGAACAGAACGGAGTTATGGGTTCCAGGTTTCTGCTCACTCTGACTTAGCCGTTTTTTTCATTAACTCTCGGACCAGGTTGGGGTCGTGTGAGGGTGTTCCCAGAAGGTGGAAGGGGGTACCTAATGGGGGTGACCCCTTTATTACACGCTTGGCACCCCTGCCCCGTCACAAGCGTCATTGCGGCCGATGATATAGTAACAGTGCCGCATTCAATAGCCAATAGAACAGCAGCAGCAATCTCCTTTGGCGAACCCGACAGCAGTCAAATTAGTCCCCAAAGAACTGTCTGAACTATGGGCATAAGAAGAGAGATCCAGGGCAACTTCGGATTTTATAAGAAAAAACTATTTATTTCAGCCCATAAACACGACGTTTCATCCCTCCTAGGGGACTTTTTCAAGTGACATCCGAAGTTGCCCTGGATCTCTCTTCTTTTGCTCAACATTGGATGTCCCAGGCATATATCCCTGAACCAAGAGCACCGGTAGTATCATTTATTTATTCAATTTTGTATTGGTGTGCAGCTCTACATGTTTTTTTGCATGAACTATGGGCATACCATATAATCCATATATCAACTTGGGTTGCACAGCAGCTGGCAATCTTTTCATGGGATTTAAACATCTAGTGTGTGTGTGTGTGTGTGTATTCAGTCATGTGAAAAAGACAGTTCAGCCTCTTTGAATTCTATTGTTTTACATATCAGGACATAATAACAATCATCTGTTCCTTAGTAGGTCTAAAAATTAGGTAAATACAACCTCAGATGAACAACACATGACATATTACACTGTGTCATGATTTATTTAACAAAAATAAAGCCAAAATGGAGAACCCATGTGTGAAAAACGATGGCACTTTGTATTTAATTATGTTTATGGTATGCTTTATGTAGCTGTATTTAGCATAGATGCACCTCTTGTGTCTTAGATCCAATGAGGAGGGCTTTTGTGACAGGGCTGCTTGTACATTTTGTGTAAAGTAAATGCAGATTTGTTTTCTTGCAGGCAGTGCACCACGTTTCTGTCTTTACTGTTTTCTTTTTGCTGGGCCCAGCTATCTTTCCTCTCTTATACCCTTTCATGTGGCGTCCTGAAGGCAGTCAAATGAAGGCAGGAATGGTTTATTTGCTGCACAGTTTTAACGTATTGTACACATGCCGGCAGTTCTAGCAGGAATGAGGGGGGTTAATTCTTAATAGCCAGGTGTAAAAATACAGTATAAAAATCCTTACCTGAACTATATTAAGGTGATGTGGGTATGTGTTTTGGAAATGTTTCCCCCGTGTTTGGCTTAAGTTGGTTTGGTCCTAATGAACCAGCTGTCTGATGCTATTTAAGGGGGAATCAGTTGGCAGATCAGAGTGAGAGTGAGAGTTGGAGAAGGAGAAGGTTGTACCTCGCTGCAGCTGCTCTGCAAAACTCTATTCTCTCCAGATTCTGCTGCATCTGCCTCCTTGAAGAGCCGATACCTGGAAATCCACCTGGTGAGCTTAAAGTAACCCTGCAATGTACTCTAAACCAGGTCTGTCTGTCAGCTGTTTATCTTTTTTCTATGTGTGATCTGGATCTAAAGCATAAACTGTCAGTGGAATAAATCTGTCCTGGTTTACCAACGAATACCTGTCTACTTGTCCCTGTATGACTTCCTGACTTTTGTTTCCTATGGGCGCAACCTTTCACAGCTTTGTGTTACACCAGTGGATATTAAAATCACCCATGATGCAGTAGGGAGTTACACCCAAGGAAGCTGTTAACCCCATACAGTGAAACGCGTGATCTGGAGAGAGAGGAGAGACAAGCACTTCCAGACGCATGGATCGGCGTAACCGGAAGTGACGTTGGAGGTGGCGGCGGCGGCAGATGCAATCGGAGGCTCGGTTGGACGTGGAAGTGGTGATATCGCGACTCACCGCACAGAGACACAGTCTGTTATACCCTGTCTTTAAATCACCGACACAGTGTTAGCCTCCATTTGTGAGTTTATGTGATAAATGTATTTTAAGTTGATCTGCACCATGGGTCTGTCTTTCTGTCTTTGAGATTCACCAGACAACCTGCATCATACCATCCAGATACAACATTGCCACTGTTTGGATTTCTGCTCATTATTCTTGCTCCATTGTGAGTAGGAAATGTATAGCCCCTTATATTTCACTTTTTTTAATCGTTGTTTCAGCAATGTTGTACTGTGTGATTTTTTTTCTGTTTACATGGCTTTCACCTCCGTTCCCCTTTGTTTTTATGGATATAAGAATGCACAAGGGTGCAATTTAACCTTTGGGTTTTTCCGCTGAGATAGATGTATCTGATGCGTGGGCAGGAGGGGTTCTCCCTCTAGGGTGAAGGGTAAATCGGCATCTGGGTGCACCAGAACTGGAGCCGAAGCGAAGGTTGTTTTTATTCTGTCAAAGGCATCTGCTGTGTCAGCAGACCGTTGAGAAGGCTTCGCCCCTTCTTGGTAAAGACGGTGATAGGTGATAGGATGAAAAATTATGGATAAATCGGCGGTAATACTGAGCAAATCCTAGAAACCGTTGAACAGCTTTCAGGCTGAGGGGAAGTAGCCACTCCAGACCCGCTTTGACTTTGGCCGGATCCATGGCTACAGTATCTGAGATGATATATCCCAGAAAAGAGGTACTGGATTGATGGAATTGGCATTTCTCTAACTTGGCAAACAGATGATTCTCCTGCATGCATTTTAGAACCTGCATCACATGGCCTGGATGTTCTTGTGCTGATTTAGAGAAGATCAGGATATCATCCAGGTGTACGATGACATAGTTGACATATTTGTCGAGGAGATCCCTAAATATCTCGTACACAAAGTTCTGGAATACTGCCCGAGTGTTACAGAGTCCAAAAGGCATAACAAGATACTCGTAATGTCCGTCAAACGTATTGAAAGCAGTCTTCCACTCAGGGGTAAAGAATAGCGTTTTTTTACCGTGATTTTGTTGAGTCCTGGATAGTCAATGCACGGCCGTAGCATTCCATCCTTTTTTTTTTCCAACTTCAAGTTTATTGAATTTTTATGTACAAGACATGGAGCTACATCACACATTTACATTCCTGTTTTCACCTAAACAGCCGTATTTGCTGCTCCACTGCCTCAATGGCGTTCCATCTTTTTTAACAAAGAAAAGCCCTGCGCCAGAAGGAGAAGACTTATGAATGAATCCCCTCTGAAGGTTTTCCTGAATGTACTCCTTCATGGAGCGGTTCTCCAGAGGTGACAATGGATATGAACCTTCTCTGGGAGGAACCGAGCCGGGCAAAAGATCAATGGGACAGTCGAAGGACCGATGTGGTGGTAACTCCTCGACCTGAACTTTGTCGAATACATCCTGAAAGGTGGAGTAAATGGTTGGTAAGCCGGGGTTCACCTTGGACGGTTCTGAAACACTAGCCAGCGTTTGGGAAGTAACGGAACATTTCTTTAGACATCGTGAACTCCAATGGATGAGTCGAGACTCCGCCCAATCCACGAAAGGGTTATGAAGTTGAAGACACGGTAAGCCCAGAATTACTTCAATATTGGGGCAGTAGATTATGTCCAATTGCATCTTCTCTGTATGGTCCGTACCTGTCTCCAAGTGTAGTAGAGTCATCTCTAAGGAAATTAACACTGGCTGTAAAGGTCTGCCATAGATCGCCTCCAAACCAGAGATTCTCTGTATCAAAGGAATTCCATGTTTCTCCGCGAAACTCTGGTCGATTAAGTTACCGCCTGACCTGGAGTCCAGAAGACCCGTGTCTTGACCGAGAAGGATTTCCCTGTCAATTTGATATATGGCAGCAACCTATTAGGTAGTCTAGAGGGAGAAGTATGTAATGTTCCCAGTGTGATTCTCCCTTTCTCTCACTGGGATTTTGGCATTTCCCAACTTATTGGGACAAAGAAGGGCCTGATGTCCGGTGACACCCCAATACATGGAGGTGCGTCTACGCTGCTTCTCGTTGGTCAATAGGCTGTTACCCCCGAGCTGCATTGCCTCCTCTGGATCCAGGGAATAGAGCCGCTGAAGAAGTATGAAGAGATTGTGTACCTGCTTTGCACTGAACCCTCTCGTGTCTTCTTTCCTGTAGGCGCAGGTCCATGTGGATACATAGAGTGATGAGATCCTCTAAACCTGCAGGGTGTTCCAGCGTGGCGAGTTTGTCCTTGAGGTTCTCCATAAGGCCTTGCCAAAATACTGCTACCAGCGTTCCATCTGGTTTCTGAGGCAAGGGGCCAGAATTCAACTGCGTAGTGGGCGACAGTTAGACTGCATTGGGAAATATGCAGGAGGGTACAATACATATACATACAGAAGCCTGCCTGGCAGCAGCGCACAGTACTCCTCCTGTCCTGCCCCCAAAAATAGATTAAGCAAAGAACAGGGCCACTGAGACCTGGCAAGTGGACAGGTATTGGACACACACAGACCGGGGTCAGTTCAGTCAGTGTTATTAAGTAAATGCTAGAAGTGTTTGACACGGCTAATGGCTATAACCATAACTATTACAGCAAAACAGCTGCACAGCCAGCAGGCAATGCTACAAGCATGCAACACCCCAATTACAATGGGAGTTAGATTTAGTGGGGTGTACACCAATTAGATATTATATTCTTATTATTATTATTAACTACTGGCAGCACTGATGTGGCGGAGTCACTAGTCCGTGGACTGGTGTGTGTATTGGACACAATGGATGGTAATGTTAGGTGTACAATGTAAAGTCAATTAACAAATAAGAACAAACTAGATCACTAGTAATAATAGTAAACTGTGATACAATAACAGTATATTTACTGCAGTAAAATAATACAAATGTCCTGTTGTCCCATCTCATTCAGATTTAGTGAAATCCAGGTACAGATAGTGGCCATCCTATAACACACACACAGGCACGCACACGTCAGACATGGGACGGTTCCCTTGAATTTTTATTCCAAATGCGTTTTTATTGCATCTATTGATGGTCAGATACCCATAACTTTTTATACGTATCTGAGAGCCATATTGAACTCTGCTGCATGTGGCTTGTTCCAGAACACCCAGCAGGCCTGGGGACTTCCTATGAGAGGCAATGAACCATGAATATTCGCTAAATGTGACCATGCTCCTTGTAATAAGATAACATCCCTTTGTGCAGACAAAGGGGAAAAGGTACTCACCAGAGACAGGAAATGGAACAGTTTCACTCTTTATTGTGGTCAGATGTTCCTCAGCGTTCGTCTCTTCTTTCTCTGACTTAATCTCTAAACTCTCCAGTACAACCACTGGGAAACCTGGCAATAAGAAAAGGAAAATCCATCATGTAAAGCTGGGAGTGGGGGCTCTTCTTGTGATATCAGTAAACAGAAATACTCTATACTGATTCCAATGGGGGAGGGGTGAAGTGATTGATTTTACTTTATTATTAACCCTTTGAGTGGTCAGGGAGATTTTACCCCCGAGTGCTGAAAACATTTTGGAGCTACCAATGTTCAAACCACAATAACAATAATATCCTCAATATAACCTTAGACAAATCATTTTTTTTTATTGGAACAGGTATCTTATAATTGTATGCACGCTTTAATATTATTTCCCAAAATATTGCAGTAATTTCAGCCCATTTTTTAAACATACTGAATAAAGACAAGTGAGGATGTAACTTACCACAAACAGGAAAAGCATCTATTTCTTCCTTTATTGGGGTCAGATGTTCCTCAGTGTTCGGCTCTTCTTTCTCTGACTTAATCTCTAACCTCTCCGGGACATCCACAGGGAAACCTGGCAACAAGAATAGGAAAATCCATCATGTAAAGCTGGGAGTGGGGGCGCTTCTTGTGATATCACCTCCTCTGATATTGGTATAATATAATACCTCTTGTAAAGAAATTTATTCTATCCTTTATGGCAGAAAATGATTTCAAGAGTTGAAGATATATTATCTTCTTACCTACTGATGGGTCTATAAGAAAACAAGATTAATTTGACTCGCATAACTGCAAAATACCCAGATATTCCCACCTTGCAGATTTCAAAGACACCAAAATATCTCCTCTACTCACTTAACAAGTGTGGATCCATACTGGCAGTGGGCAGTGCTGCTCTGGGGGGTGCTGGCAGTGGGCAGTGTTGCTCTGGAGGTGCTGGCAGTGGGCAGTGCTGCTCTGGAGGTGCTGGCAGTGGGCAGTGCTGCTCTGGAGGTGCTGGTAGTGGGCAGTGCTGCTCTGGGAGGTGCTGGCAGAGGGCAGTGCTGCTCTGGAGGGGCTGACTGGAGGTTCCTTAATCTTAATATTTGTTGGATGACAACTGTGTCTGTATAAGAGAGAAAACAGAATTGGAATGATCTGTTTTATTGGACAAATATACAGCATTTAGAATGAGTTTTCTAACCTAAGATTATTAACCCCAAACGAGTCGGAGAAAACAGGGGCACCTAGAAAAATTTGTATGATCCATCCTCAAACAGGAACGTCATTTCAAACACATCAATAGTTCAGGATTGTGTCACAACATTACAATCTAGAAAAACAAAGCGTATAAAGAGAGTAGGAGATCAGCAGCCAAAAGACCAGCAATGTCCTCTCAGTGTAACATAGTAACATACTGTACAGTTCTATAGTATGAGTAAAAAGCAGATACATCAGAGAGACTTTGATAAACGCTCCCGATTCTCTCTCAGGTCCAGCAGTTCTGCTCCATACTGACACAGTCTCACTTTCCTATTTCATACGCTGAGAAGTGGGTAATGCAGAGGAAACCGTGCAGTAACGTCCCCTCACCTGAACCCACTTCTCACCATATTAAATAGGGGGGTTTGATCACTCACACCCTCATTCTTTTTTTCTCAGTCACCTCCAGTTTCTCACATTCAGCACCTTTGTACCAGGCAGGAACATCCTGCAATGCCACAGAACAAGGCGAGGGATCCATTTTGATAAAGGCTGCTGTGTCCAGCCAAATCGTTGGTTTCCTTCACATTAATAAAATTGGCTGCAAGTCCGTTGTGTCCTCCTCCTCATTTAGCTTCATATTCTAGGAGTATACGAGTCACACAGGGCAGCCCCTATGGAGAGGTAAGCACTGCCCATTGTAACTGGATATAACTTATATAAAGGAGGGCCTGGGGAAACACTGACATTTTACTCGTTGATTATTTATTTTCTCCTGATCTCTCAATGTCAGCATGAGGGAATAGGCTCTGCCCATCTGAAGGTAGGACACAGACTTCTGACCTGCTCACACCCTTATAAGCCCCTCCTATGCCTGATTCAGGTCAGTTGTACCTCTAGTCGGGCTGTACTATACACATGTGCACCCAAATATCTCAAGGCCAATTATGAACACACAAACAAAAAAGGTTCTCTATAACAGGGGTGCACAAACTGGGTGGGGGGGGGGAGCAGCAGTTATAAAGGACCCGCGCTCTCCCCCAGGGGAACCGCGTGAGGCCTCTATAAACACACTTACCTTCCAGCGACGCGTCGTCATGGTAGCCCAGCGTCAAATGATGCTGCAAGGTTACGTGACGTCACATGACCGTGTGTGTCATTTGACGCCGGGGCCAAGCAGGAAGAGTGGGGGGGTGGGGGGGTGGGGGGAAGTTGCGAGGTGCCGAGGAGAGCAGACAGGGTTGCGCACATGGAAAAGTTTGCACACCCCTGCTCTGGAAGATTTAGGACTTAAGTTTGGTCCCTCTCATGTTTTTGGTGTTATACCGGTTTCCATCACGATTGAGCGACTTCACATGAGCATCTTGTCCAAGATGTGGGAGGGATTTTTTGGAATGAGATGTTTCCATCGTACATGTGATTTTGTAAGTTTTTAATTTGTTTATTATTTCTATAAAGTGATTTTAACTTTTAATTGATACTGTCCTTCCTTTCCGCTCTCTTTTTTGTTAGTGTGTTGTTCTACAAGTCTGAAGGCCGTTCTCCCTCAGAAAACACTGGGTTGGGCAAATTATAGCGATACTGCTGCCTGTATGAATTTTCTTCCAAAGGCAGCTTCTACTGATGCGACTACATTTAATTGGTAGTGTTATGAGAAAGTATAAAGGGAAGACCAAGTCGCTTGTTTCCAGACGTGCTCTGCGGATACTTGTGGTTTCATAGCCCAGGAAGATGGGATTGCTCTAGTAGAGTGAGCCCTTAAGAAACTTGGAGGTGCGTTTCCTGATGCTTCATAGGCCTGTATAATGAGGTTTCTTATCCATCGGGCTATGGCTATCTAGGAAGCTGGTTTTCCCTTTTGTTGCTCTGAAAAGAGGAGAAACAAATTTCGGGATTTTCTAAAGGATTTTGTCCTGGAGATATAGGGGCTTATTCACTAAACTTCGATGAGTGCTTTATAGCACTATAAATGCCCTTATAGTGCGATATTGCCTGTGTAGCTAATCACAAAGCTCTCATATCAGTGCAATATCGCACTAAAACAGCTTTCTATAGTACAATAACAGTTTGGCTAAAACAAGTTGTGCGGCAAGCCAAAAAATGTCCAAAATCTCATTTTTTGCCAGAAACTGCTATTCACTAAACTCCGATATGCATATAGTACTATAAAAACTTCAATCTTTTCTCACCAGCTGAAGACTGGCTCTAAAGGAATTGCAACATGCATAAAAGGGGTTTCCTTCACTTTTACTGAATAGGATTGATACCGGCAGACCCCCCGGAGACCCGCAGGGACCCCCCCCCCCCCCATCAATCCTATGCAGTAAAAATAAAATTGCAGCCAGTTAGATTAACCGCTAAGGTAATGAAAGGGATAAATAGCAGGCACTGGTTTGTTGTTGGTACAGTGGGTGGGTAAAGGTGGTAGTTTCCCCAGGTTGGGTGTTTAGGCCTTGGGGGAGGTGACAGTACAAGTTAACCCTTTATTACCCTAGCGATTACAACGGCTAAGGTAATGAAAGGGTTAATCCCTCGCGCTACCCTCCCGCAAGGCCTAATCACCATCCTTGGGAAACTACCACCTTCACCCACCCCCTGTACCAACAACACTATACCGGAATGGACAAAAGTGCTATTAGCCAAAGATGGCTATTTGACTCCAAAGGATGGCAAAGATCCAAGATATTTAAACTCAACAACGCTCAACAATTCTAGGGTTGTTTGTGAGTTTGATACCTCACGTATTTTATGCAGATTAAAACTTTTTTACATTAAATAATACACTATGGTGGTTGCGCTTTTTTGTTTTTGTAGACCACTTTTCCAGAAAAGAAGAAGCCTGTAACTGCACCTGGAGAGGATCTTCTATCAAGAACACACCCAGGTGCCTATGTGGCGTCTCGGATGCAGGAGAATAGGGAAGACCATTTGCTGCCGGTCAATGTGGGGCAGAAACTCACCCAAGGACTGAGGGACTCAGGTGCTACAGTTACCCTAGTGCAGCCGAACAATTATTCCTGGGCGGACTCCGCATTTGGAGGAGGTGGGAGAAGGCCGCCACGATCTGCTGGTGGTAAAGGTATACCTGGGATTGTGGTCCTGGACAGGGTGTGGAGGAGGTGAGAATAATTGATGATATTCCTGCCAATATGTTGCTGGGAAATTATCTTGGGAAGATGGTTACCCAGCATGAGACTGCTGTGACCCAACAAGTTCAGGAACCCGTCGTGCAATTCCAGGTACTCGCCCACACTGTGGGCCAGGGGAGGGTGACTGACGGGGGTTGTACTTAAGTGGGGAACCTCCCATTACAACCCATCATCACCAACCAGATGCTTGCAGGGGGCCCAGAGAGGTGATTGACGTGGTCATACCAAAGTGGGGAGCAGCTGAGTGCCCCACATTACAGCCCATAACCATAGGTCAGATTTGAGGGACCTAGACTAGAGGATAGTAATATACCAGCACAGACCACAACTGTTGAGGGGGGTGGGGGTGCAAGTTTGGTAGTGACCACCCCCAGTCCCGCCACCTCTGACCTCTAGGCTACATATACTTTTTATTTATACAAAGGGATTGAGACGGTTAATTTACTTACGCTAAGCCACTCGTGTTCAGTTGACTCTCTTGATAATGTAGCCGCTGTTGCTGTAGAGGTTCCACAAACATTTAAAAATACAGTGTTTTCATTAGATATGGAGACTCTCTACCAAGAGAATTATACTGAATCCTTAGGTTCTGATACTACCCATTTTTTTCGCCATATTGATTCAGGGCTTAAGAAGAAATCTATTTTTGTACCTAGTGGTTCCAGGGGCCCTTTCATCTCTGCCTTTGAGGCATTGGTTGAGAAGGACCTAAAGATATTGGCCAGTGGGATTTATTTTGTAGCTCCTACACATGATAATCTTTCTAGGGAAGAACGGAGCAGTCTCAGAACTTTAGTAGAAGATCAATCTATAGTGATTCAAAATGCAGATAAGGTGGGTGCTGTGGTCAGTCTGCCTCTTCATATAGAGCGGAAGCTCTGCGACAACTGAATGACCGGGCTTTTATACCAAACTTACAACAGACCCTACCGAGAAATTCCAGCAGCATTTACAGAATCTTTTAGAGCAAGGAAACACCTTATATGTACTAACTACGAAAGAGCATAACTATTTGAATTGTCTACATCCCATCGTGCCTGTGTTCCACCATCTCCCAAATAGCCACAAGGGGCTGGACAAATCCCCGGGCAGGCCCATCGTGTCCAGCATTGGATCTTTGGGAGATGGTGTTTCCAAGTACGTGGATAGGTTTCTACAGCCCTTGTTCCCTCCCCTCATACATTCAGGATACAACAGATATTCTGTTGACCATGGAAGGGATCAACTGGAATCATAATTACCGCTGGGTAACTATGGACGTCACATCTTTATACACTATTATAGCACATGAGTATGGTCTTCTTGCCACTCAACATTTTTTACAGTCTTCTACACTTTCACAGGCACAAAGCATGTTTATTCAAGATTGTATTTTATTTTTACTAACTCACAATTATTTTATTTGTGATATTCTACAGCGTCACTGGCATATACCTAAGGCAGATCCTGACATTAAAGAAGCTCTAAATATCTACCCACCCATGGTGAGTAGAAGAGCCAGAAACATACGCAACGCTCTGGTCCACAGTCACTTCACAGAACCCCCTGTCAGTCTCTGGCTACCACCGAAACCAGTGGGAACATTTACCTGCCAAAGATGCAAGGCGTGTAAACACATTAAGGTGACGAAGGAATTCAGCAACTGCGATGACTCCAAAATCTATGTAATACGTAAATTTATCAACTGTCTTACCGCCGGGGTCATCTATTGGGGGGTATGTGCCTGTGGAAAGGAGTACGCAGGCAAAACGAGGAGGCTCTTCAAACAAAGAATCATTGAACATACAGTATAGCCACAATTCCCAACAAGGTTGACTCACCAGTGGCCAGACATATGAATTCGTGTCAAAATGGCTACATAAGCAACAATAAATTTATCGGGATTGACCAGTACTAACTGGATATCAGAAAAGGAAATTGGGACGAAGATCTCTTAAAAAAGGAGGCCAGATGGATATACACACTGAAGACCCCATCACCAGGAGAGCTGAATGAGGCCTTTGTTTTTACACCCTTTATTTAAGCCTATTGTTCGCCTTCATTGCAAGTTAAATATCGCTATTAATACACATACAGTCATGTGAAAAAGAAAATTTCCCTCTGAATTCCATGGTTTTACATATCAGGACATAACAATCATTTGTTCTTTAGCAGGTCTTAAAATTAGGTAAATACAACCTCAGATGAACAACACATGACATATTACACCGTGTCATGATTTAGAAAAAATAAACGGAGAAGCCATGTGTGAAAAACGAAGTACACCTTATGATTCAATAGCTTGTAGAACCACCTTTAGCAGCAATAACTTGAAGTAATCATTTTCTGTATGACTTTATCAGTCTCTCACATCGTTGTGGAGGAAGTTTTGCCCACTCTTCTTTACAACGTTGCTTCAGTTCATTGAGGTTTGCGGGCATTTGTTTATGCACAGCTCTCTTAAGGTCCAGCCACAGCATTTCAATCGGGTTGAGGTCTAGACTTTGACTGGACCATTGCAACACCTTGATTCTTTTCTTTTTCAGCCATTCTGTTGTAGATTTGCTGGTGTGCTTGGGATCATTGTCCTGTTGCATGAACCAATTTCGGCCAAGCTTTAGCTGTCGGACAGATGGCCTCACATTTGACTCTAGAATACTTTGGTATACAGAGGAGTTCATGGTTGACTCAATGACTGCAAGGTTCCCAGGTCCTGTGGCTGCAAAACAAGCCCAAATCATCACCCCTCCACCACCGTGCTTGACAGTTGGTATGAGGTGTTTGTGCTGATATGCGGTTTTTGATTTTCACCAAACGTGGCGCTGTGCATTATGGCCAAACATCTCCACTTTGGTCTCGTCTGTCCAAAGGACATTGTTCCTGAAGTCTTGTGGTTTGTTCAGATGCAACTTTGCAAACCTAAGCCGTGCTGCCATGTTCTTTTTAGAGAAAAGAGATTTTCTTCTGGCAACCCTTCCGAACAAACCATACTTGTTCAGTCTTTTTCTAATTGTACTGTCATGAACTTTAATATTTAACCTGCTTTTTTGCAATTTCTCTGAGCATTGCACGGTCTGACCTTGGGGTGAATTTGCTGGGACGTCAACTCCTGGGAAGATTGGCAACTGTCTTGAATGTTTTCCACTTTTGAATAATCTTTCTCACTGTAGAATGATGGACTTTGAATTGTTTGGAAATGGCCTTATAACCCTTCCCAGATTGATGGGCAGCAACAATTGCTTCTCTAAGATCATTGCTGATATCTTTCCTCCTTGGCATTGTGTTAACACACACCTGAATCCTCCAGACCAGCAAACTGCTATAACTTCGGCTTTTATAGAGGTGGTCACACTTGCTGATGATCAATTAATCAAGGGTATTTGATTAGCAGCACCTGTCTGCTACTTAGCATCTTAATTCATATGGAAGCAGTAAGGATGTACTTAGTTTTTCACACATGGCTTCTCCATTTTGGCTTTATTTTTGTTAAATAAATCATGACACGGTGTAATATGTCATGTGTTGCTGTTCATCTGAGGTTGTATTTACCTAATTTTTAGACCTGCTAAGGAACAGATGATTGTTATTATGTCCTGATATGTAAAACAATGGAATTCAAAGAGGGTGTACTTTCTTTTTTTACATGACTGTACATATGTACCACCAGTGCTATTGTGTGCGTTCTTATCTACGCCTCCCTCTCGCCAACCTGGTGATGGGCATCTACCTCCAATCCTGTTCATTTACTTTTTCAATGACTTTGTACATGCAGTGGAAATCTGGCATCCACTAACCCTTACTGGACTACATCCGGTTTGTAGGCAGGAGACTGTAACTTTAAACATTTTAAAGGAACTGCCATAAGGATCCAATATCATATATCTACTATTACCCACCCACAGAATATGTACACCTTACATCTACACTACTAAGGACCACTTATTTCTTTAACACTATTCTTTGAGCATTACTACAGTGGGAGTGATCCTATCATAGGATTGCAGTATAGATAAGACCCCACTTATGCAGTAACTTTTGGCAACGATATAGGCAAGGACAACTTTATTATATATATACAGATTCCTGTGTGGACATGAATGCACCTCCGGTTTACCCACTTTCCTGTGCAGGACCAGGCTACATGCTACTATCAGCACAGAGGGTTCTTCATGGGTTAATAGGACGCCATTAGATCTAATTAGCGCAGTGTTATAAATAATAGCATGTATCCAATGGGACCCTCCCCCATACATGCCTTGAGAAAGCGTTTACGCGAAACGCGCGCGTCGGCATCTCGGGTGCACACGCAGGGTTCCCACGCCCCACATGGAACTGGCAGGCAACACTGTTGCCAGTAACTGCTCGTGTACTTATTTGTTGCTCCTTTGCTAAAGAAAAGATGGTCTAAGGGAGCCTGAAAGAGTTTAGCTACAGTTTCACTGTTCTTGCTGACACCAGCAGAAATCTCAGCTACTAATATGTATATCCTCTAGTTTGGTTCTAGTTCGGCTACTTACTGGTTGTATACAGCCTATGACGCATTAGAACACCTCCTGAGTGTAACTCCAAACAAGCCATGACCGCGAGGCCGAGGTGGGGATAGATATACAACACCAACCCACAGCCGCGTTGGCGCATCTGGAGAGTAGATTGGTCGTGGGTAGCCGGGTCAGGGTTAGACAGGTGCGGATCATTGTAGGTACTTGCCGTGGTTGGAGAGGTGCAGATCGTTGGAGGTACTTAGCCGTGGTCGGGATTGGAGAGGTGCGGACCGTCGTTGGTAATGCCGGGGTCAGGAGTGGAGAGGTAAGGAGTCCAGATGAGAGCCAAGATCAGACAAAACAAGAATCAGGAACAAGGAGACAGGTTCAAGGTAAGGAGGCAGGGATTGCAGTAAGCACTTCGTACTGCATGAAGTGTTATGCTCAGCCAGTGTGTGAGCGGACTGGCTGAGTACTTAAGGAACCAGCAGCCAATGGAAAAGGCAGCATGCAGCTGCAAGGTGATGAATAGCAGGAAGCTCACAGCTGCAGGGTAAGGAGTGATTACACAAAAGGTTGTGTGCTGATAGTCAGGGGAGGAGTCTGCAGCAGCTGTGGTATAATGCAGAGCATTAACCCCTTGAATGCCTGTTTGTGTGCGCGTAGCCGGAGCGCACTGTGCGCTGCTCATGTCATCACAGGGACGGAGCCTGGAGGCGGGCCCTGCGGTGTCTCCTCGTGGTGCAGCGCCTTTGCGCAGGTTGCGGCTGACGTGCGTTATTGGTGACATCACGGGGCGGGATCTTACACCGATCATCACACTGAGACGTAGAGGGTACTGATCCCTACTTTGCACATAGTCTGTCTCGGTGTGCTCTGGTTGTCTGAGCTGTGATTACTGGGGTTTACTAGGTTGCTGAATACCAGCCCCAATACCATTCTTACAGCCACCAGACTTTGCAGGATTATGAATAGACTCACACAGAGTCTACTCATTTGCTTGCTTATACCATACTGGTGCCAGAATTTTTACACCATCTATCAGTGTGCGTTTACTCTTGTACGCTCCCTTGCGATACTGATTCTACCATATTTACACGTGAGTTACTGGTTCTCTCACTATACTGTGGTGCTCCTTCATTTACACTACTTGTGCATCCATTTTTTGCATATTACATCAGTGTGGCAGACCAGGCGAGGGTATGTCCCGGTACTATCAGCAAGAACACTGCCTGAGGATCTGGGGGGTTGCTCATATATGGCATCACTCCAGCGACCGTGATCATTTAGCTGAACTCTAGATCTCTGGCTCTATCTATGGGCAGTGGATATTCTATCCATACTATCACTCTCAATAGGTTCAAACATTTGTATTACCCTATTTCAGAAGCTGATCATTGATCCAGAACATTTATCATAATGTTCATACATTAGGATCACTAGTGCTTTTAATTATCGTTTTAACGCCCATTATTTTAATTTGGATATGAAATAAAGTTCATTTTAATTGTTTCACCAATCATCCAGTAGGTGGACGAGTGCCCAATCTGGGGGGTTTCTTTCTCTTGTGTAATTTGGATTGAAGATTTACAAATTCAGGTAGTTTGTTCCATTTATCTAAATTATCCAATTTAGTTTCCCAATCTGTACTCGCTGTTTTTAGCTTGTCAGATTGGTAGTCAACTAATAATTTCATGAGCTCTTTGTAACATTTGCCAAGAATGGAGTCCCATGATTTCAAGAACCTGGTATCTGTGATGTTCTGGGGATAATTGTGTAGCTAGGACGTCGCCCCCCCCACCCGCCCCCGGGTCCCTTTTCCATTCCCCTACCTCCGTGGGGTGCGCGGTGGCCAGCGAAGGGGTGCGCGCTCCCTGCGGCAAACGCGCAGAGTGCGGGCAGGCGAGCGCATCGCCGGAGGCTACCGGCGCTCCCTTTGCAGGGTGCCGCCATCTTCAGCAGAGTTTCACATGCGCAGTGTATGCGTGCGAATGGCGGCCTATAGGTAAGGCCTTCAGCAGGGACTACATGTCCCATGAGCATCAGGGACAAGGTCACATGTCGCGCAAGAGCCTATGTGTCTAGGAGAAGCTCTGCATAGCTTAGGGCCCCTAAGTACTTTGGGGACAGTACCACAGTGGGAGGTTACGGCCATGCATATGGCCTTACATCGCTCAGGTATTAGAAAGGCACTGTCAGATACTAGCTGTATGGATGAGTTTAAGATTGAGCCGGTAGCAAGACATTTCAAAAGAAGCAAGCACAGTCTGGCTACGCTCAGGTGCATGCCCATACTCCAGGCATATGCACGGGCCGTGGGGGAGATAGGGGCAAGCTACTATTACAACTAAAGATGCGTATGATCTTTGAACTTGACACCCTTGCTCCCCGTGGTCTTAATGAAGACTTCAAGCTCAGTTGCTTTTTATAGATGATTTAGGCGTTCACCTTCCACGTTAGCCTGCATATCATGATTCACGTCTTTCACTTTATATATTCCTTTTGGAATTTCAACAAGTGTAGTTCGTGGTTAGATATATTCTATGCAGTACACGAATGTTTCTTTTAGTCATATGTTAGGTGTTTATTATTTTTTTTTCTGTTAATTGTGCTTATCCATATATTTGCCCACATATTCGGTTCCCATTGGTTTTAATCATCCGTATTTGTGTCTTCACTTCATGTTCCCTCACTGCTTCCCTTGGTTTTGTTCCAGAGGGCTCACGTCATACTCTTACTGGCACCGGTTGGCTGGTCCCACTATGGAGGCGATGCATGCACAGTCACGAATTCGTTGCCTGGATACACAATGCTTACAGTTGCATTACAGGCCACTAGAGGGCGGTCCTCTGCTGACACATGCTCATTTGGATTTGTTTACATAGGCGCCAAGATGGCCGCCGGCTGTCGGCGCTGGATAATGATGTCATGAGTTCTCAGTGTTTGGTTAATTAGTGGATCCCCAATTAGTCACAGAGGGTGGTTATGGGTATATATCTTCTGTGTGCCAGTGCCCCTTAACACTACCCTGAGGAAGGTCCATAGAGGACCGAAACGTTGGTTTGTCGCTGTGTTCATTTTGTATTGCCTAATACATTGTTTTTCTTTATACCTGAGAGTGCTATTTCTTTGCTCTCACTTTGGTGACAGCAGCTGTTACATGTATTTGATTACAAAGCAGGCACCTTGAACTTTGCTTAGAGTGCCATCTGTTCAGGTTATATATATATATATATATATATACACAGTGGTTGACAAATCACCAAAAAATCTACTCGCCACACAAACAAATCTACTCGCCACCTAGTACCAAACGTGTGCTGCTTGGGCCAATATTTACTCGCCCGGGGGTTAAATCCACTCGCCCGGGGCGAGCAAATGTATATGTTTGTAGAACACTGTATATATATGTGTATATATATATATATATATATATATATATATATATATATATATATATATATACACACACACACATGTTGAGGTATCATAGAACAGTATCACCTATTTATTTTTTGAACCACAGAACGGTATCATCTATTTATTTTTTGATATCTCGAAAGCTCGCACAAATAAAAGCATTTCGTTAGCCACAGAACTGTATCATCTATTTATTTTTTGATTATTATATATATATATATATATATTCACAAATATATATATATATATAAGTGCAATGCACCCTACACATATAGTTAATATTGGTGAAACTTACCCAGTTTTCTTGTAAGAGCAGTTTTAACTTGGAGGGGCACATCTACTTATCATCACCTTTTTAAATACGTTTTTGATCAGGGATTCAGAAATAAGATATGAAGTCAGACAGTTGAATCCAGAAAGATGAGGGAGCGGGGTACGCAGCAAGAGATATGTAAGAGAAGCAAAAATATATAAACCATATAACAGTAACGGTAAAAGTCAGGATTACAATAATAGAAACCCTTCAATAGTTATACTCACGTGTATATGAGTATATAAGAGCAGATCTCATTCAGTGGCCACACACACACAGTGACACATACCTCAGACACACACTGACAGACAGACACACACACACACACACACACACACACACACACACACAAACACACACACACACACACACACACACACACACACACAGTGACACATACCTCAGACACACACTGACAGACACACACACACACACACACACACACACACACACACACACACAGTGACACATACCTCAGACACACACACACACACACACACACACACACACACATACACACAGCCCCCTACCTACCTCCTGGTCCTTATATTTCAGAAAAGCTGCTTCAGCTCCTGGATATATCCTGTATATACTAACTGTACATGCACAGGAATCTCTCTCCCTAGCAGGTTTCTGGGAATGTTACTGTGTTGCTTATATGTGTCAATCGATCTTGTCTATAAAAACTACAACTCCCATGATCCCTTGCGTGTGAGCATGCGCAGTAGAGCATAGGGCTGTGACCCGGATGTAGTAGGCAGCGATGGGAGGAAATGAGTTCTGCACACAGACAGTCCTGTGAGAAATGCAGAGGATCTGTGAGTGATACAGCAATGAGAAGTCACTGACTGTGCTGCCCTGTCTGTAACAGGGGGATCTATTCCTGCACTGGCCTCACCCGGTGGGAGGAGATTACTGCCAGTACAGAGCACTTCCATAGCTCACTGTGCTTATTGCTGGGACCCATCCCAATCAGGATTCCCCTATAACTTACATTCAGCTATCTGTGTGAGGTACACCTCTCTGCCCTGTCCTGTAGGAGGTTAAGTTACAGCTCAGACATCATCTGAACATCTCCCCAGCACCCAGACCTGCACCCACAGAGGAGAACCACAGGTCCAACATCTACCCAACACCCAGAACTGCACCCACAGAGGAGAACCACAGGTCCCAGCTTCTATACCCATCCTGCACCCACAGAGGAGAACCACAGGTCCAACATCTACCCAGCACCCACAGGGGAGAACTGTGGCGGTGAAGGGGTTAACCAGGCAAATAATAAAGGTCTTGTACCCGGCTGGTAACCCCTAAACCTTGTTGGGGATGAAGGGGTTAATTGTTGGTCACCACAATGCAGTGTTTCCCCTATACATCCCTGTATTGTCCCTGTTTTACAGCTCAGAAACTAGCTGCAGTCCTGTGAATGTATGTTGAATGTGCAAACTGTATTCGCAACACACGGGGGAGCTTCTAGCGCTGTGCCAAGCGTTAATTGAATAAGTGCATCTGTGGTAAGCGGCTCCATTGAAGCTTTGTATCCCAATCAGGATTCCCCTATAAGTAGGGTGACCAGATTTATAAAAGTAAAAACCGGGACACATTAAAAAAAAATATTTATAAAACAAATGACATCACCAACTGCACCCCTTCTCCTTTATGTCTCTCTGCCCCTCTCTATCGCCCCTTCTCTCACACACACCATTCTCTCGTCCCCCCCTCCATTATCATCCCCCCATTCCTCCACTCTCGTTCCCCCATCCCTCCATTCTCGTTCTCCCCCATCCCTACATTCTCGTTCTCCCCCCCATCCCTACATTCTAGTTCTCCCCCCATCCCTACATTCTAGTTCTCCCCCCATCCCTACATTCTAGTTCTCCCCCATCCCTACATTCTAGTTCTCCCTCCATCCCTACATTCTTGTTCTCCCCCCATCCCTCCATTCTCGTTCTCCCCCATCCCTACATTCTCGTTCTCCCCCCCATCCCTACATTCTAGTTCTCCCCCCATCCCTACATTCTAGTTCTCCCCCCATCCCTACATTCTAGTTCTCCCCCATCCCTACATTCTAGTTCTCCCCCCATCCCTACATTCTTGTTCTCCCCCCATCCCTACATTCTAGTTCTCCCCCATCCCTACATTCTTGTTCTCCCCCCATCCCTACATTCTAGTTGTCCCCCCATCCCTACATTCTAGTTCTCCCCCCACTGGCGACACATTTTATTCGAGCTCGGCTAGTCCCACGAATTCGGGTATACCCGGGTGTATTGGGGTTTGTGACTGTTTTCTGCCCGAGTGCATTGAGGTATTTTCCAGGCAGGGATTGAAGCATTTTATTCCCGCTGGCTGCAATACTGCACAGTATATATATATATAGTGCATTAAAATTCATGAATTTATGCCATCTGGTAGACACGCGAAGCATTGCAGCCTATTAAATCCTAATCATTATCATTTAACAGATCAGCCGCCCGTCAGCCAGGCTGGGAAGGCAAACGCAACGGGGCTTGTCAGAGGTGAGGAGCGGCGCATTCCAGGTATCTGCCAGGTACATACTGGGTATTTGCTCGAATAAAGTGTGTCGGTGCAGTACATTCTAGTTCTCCCCCCATCCCTACATTCTAGTTCTCCCCCCATCCCTACATTCTAGTTCTCCCCCATCCCTACATTCTAGTTCTCCATCCCTACATTCTTGTTCTCCCCCCATCCCTACATTCTAGTTCTCCCCCCATCCCTACATTCTAGTTCTCCCCCATCCCTACATTCTTGTTCTCCCCCCAATTCCTACATTCTCGTTCTCCCCCCATCCCTACATTCTAGTTCTCCCCCCATCCCTACATTCTAGTTCTCCCCCATCCCTACATTCTTGTTCTCCCCCCATTCCTACATTCTCGTTCTCCCCCCATCCCTACATTCTAGTTCTCCCCCCATCCCTACATTCTAGTTCTCCCCCCCCCATCCCTACATTCTCGTTCTTCCCCCATTCACTATATTGTCGTTCTCCCTCCCATTCCCTATGTAGCCCTGTTTCCCCCAGAACACAGGAAGCTACCAGTGCTGCTATATACCTGTCGGCTTCCAGGAGCCTGAGCCTCTGCCACGGAGAGCCTGGGGTGTGCACTTACTCTGGTGCAGCGCCTCCACCTGTGAGGGATCCCAGCAGTGCGGAAGCAGCCCCTCACAGGACACAATAATAAACACACACACAGTATAAAAGTAACAGAACCTTTAATATAACAGGGATTGGTATATGAATAGGATGAATCTCCCTTAAGGTAAAGTAATAGGTGTACAAGTGCCCCACGCCTCGCAGGGCCTTCCCTCCCCAAAAGTGGTCCCGAACACCGTGTCCACAATACTGCACAGTCCCTTGGTCACCCAACCCACAGTATCCCCAAAGAACCCACCCTTATAGGCGTGATCAGCGCCTGTGTTTGTACCGGTTTTGTTGGTGCACTTGTTGACTATACCTGCCGGGCGCGCCAGCACCCGGTCTGATGAAACGCCACAAAGGATCAGTCGATCCACTCACATCGTCAGGGGTGATCCCACTTGGATACTGTCTCTCTAGTTTTCTTTGGTGAGGCCTGGTCCCAGACCTCTCCTCAGGGATTTCAGCGTCCGCTGTGTCCCTAACTATATTAAAGTACTAAAGGTATCCATTCCCTATGCTAGGGCCTGTCCCTATAGCAGCCACAAACTACTCACTGACTCAGGGCCTATCATGGGCCTAGGGGGAGTTTTGCTGGCCTAGTGCAGAGGCTATTTGCCTCTCTGCACGGACCCTCTGTCCCCTACCAGTGCCTGCATGCTCCCTGTGACACACTTCCTTATCCTGCCTCTCAGGACCTCTCCAACTCCTATTGGCTGCCTGGCGTCAGATGGGACACACGTAAGGCTCATGAGACTTGTAGTCCCTTCCAAGAGCCTTCCCTGATTGGCTAGCCTTCGCGCTCTTTCCCACTGTGCATGCGTGACATGTAATGGTCGCCGCCGCCGCCGCTCATCTGCACATGCGCAAGTCTGCACAAGATGGCGCTTCCCTACCAGCAACCCCGGAGACCCCGGCGACGCAATCGCTGTCCCAGTGTGCACCTGCCTGCACCACACCGCACGCCCCCTCCCACGGAGCTCCTGAAGGCGCGTGAACGCGGGGGGGGGGGGGCACATACTCATAGGGGGACCTGGCAACATATATATTCTTGTTCTCCCCTTTCCCTATATTCTCATTCACCCCCCCATTCCCTACATTCTCGTTCCACCCTTCCCATTCTGTCTCTCTCCCCCATTCTCTGTGTCGCTCCCCATCCTCTGTGTCTCTCTTTCCCCATTCTCTGTGTCTCTCCCACATTCTCTGTCTCTCCCCCGTTCTCTGTCTCTCTCTTTCCCCATTCTTTGTGTCTCTCCCTCATTCTCTGTCTCTCCCCCATTCTCCGTCTCTCTTTCCCCATTCTTTCTGTCTCTCCCTCATTCTCTGTCTCTCACCCATTCTCTGTCTCTCTCTCCCCCATTCTCTGTGTGTCTTTCTCCCCCATTCTCTGTGCCTCTCTCCCCTATTCCCTGTCTCTCTCCCCATGCCATGCTGTGTCTCTCCCTATGCCATGCTGTGTCTGTGCCTCTCCCCATGCCATGCTGTGTCTCTCTCGCCATGTTGTGTCTGTGTCTCTCTCCCCATGCCATGCTGTGTCTGTCTATCTCCCCATGCCAAGCTCTCTCTCTCTTGCCATGCTGTCTCAATCCCCATGCCATGCTTTCTCTCTTTCCCCATGCTATGCTGTGTCTGTCTCTCTCCCCATGACATGCTCTGTCTCTCTCCCCATGCCATGCTGTCTCTCTCCCCATACCATGCTGTGTCTGTCTTTCTCCCCATGCCATGCTGTGTCTCTCTCCTCATGCCATGCTGTCTGTCTCCCCATGCCATGCTGTGTCTGTCTCTCTCCCTATGCCATGCTGTGTCGCCCCATGCCATGCTGTCTCTCCCCATGCCATGCTGTGTCTCTCCTCATGCCATGCTGTCTCTCTCCCCATGCCATGCTGTGTTTGTCTCTCTCCCTATGCCATGCTGTGTCTGTGTCTCCCCATGCCATGCTGTGTCTGTCTCTCTCCCCATGCCATGCTGTGTCTGTGTCTCCCCATGCCATGCTGTGTCTGCCTCCCCATGCCATGCTGTGTCTGCCTCCCCATGCCATGCTGTGTCTGTCTCTCTCCCCATGCCATGCTGTGTCTGTCTCTCTCCCCATGCCATGCTGTGTCTCTCTCGCCATGCCATGCTGTGTCTCCCCATGCCATGCTGTGTCTGTGTCTCTCTCCCCATGCCATGCTGTATCTCCCCATGCCATGCTGTGTCTGTCTCTCTCCCCATGCCATGCTGTGTCTGTGTCTCCCCATGCCATGCTGTCTCTCTCCCCATGCCATGCTGTGTCTCTCTCCCCATGCCATGCTGTGTCTGTCTCCCCATGCCATGCTGTGTCTCTCTCCCCATGCCATGCTGTGTCTGTCTCCCCATGCCATACTGTGTCTCTCTCCCCATGCCATGCTGTGTCTCTCTCCCCATGCCATGCTGTGTCTGTCTCCCCATGCCATGCTGTGTCTCTCTCCTCATGCCATGCTGTGTCTGTCTCCCCATGCCATGCTGTGTCTGTCTCCCCATGCCATGCTGTGTCTCTCTCCGCATGCCATGCTGTGTCTGTCTCCCCATGCCATGCTGTGTCTCTCTCCCCATGCCATGTTGTGTCTGTCTCCCCATGCCATGCTGTGTCTGTCTCCCCATGCCATGCTGTGTCTCTCTCCCCATGCCATGCTGTGTCTCTCTCCCCATGCCATGCTGTGTCTCCCCATGCCATGCTGTGTCTCTCTCCCCATGCCATGCTGTGTCTCTCTCCCCATGCCATGCTGTGTCTGTCTCCCCATGCCATGCTGTGTCTCTCTCCCCATGCCATGCTGTGTCTGTCTCCCCATGCCATGCTGTGTCTGTCTCCCCATGCCATGCTGTGTCTCTCTCCGCATGCCATGCTGTGTCTGTCTCCCCATGCCATGCTGTGTCTCTCTCCCCATGCCATGTTGTGTCTGTCTCCCCATGCCATGCTGTGTCTGTCTCCCCATGCCATGCGGTGTCTCTCTCCCCATGCCATGCTGTCTCTCTCCCCATGCCATGCTGTGTCTCTCTCCCCATGCCATGCTGTGTCTCTCTCCCCATGCCATGCTGTGTCTCTCTCCCCATGCCATGCTGTGTCTCCCCATGCCATGCTGTGTCTCTCTCCCCATGCCATGCTGTGTCTCCCCATGCCATGCTGTGTCTCTCTCCCCATGCCATGCTGTCTCTCTCCCCATGCCATGCTGTCTCTCTCCCCATGCCATGCTGTGTCTCTCTCCCCATGCCATGCTGTGTCTCTCTCCCCATGCCATGCTGTGTCTGTGTCTCTCTCCCCATGCCATGCTGTGTCTCTCTCCCCATGCCATGCTGTGTCTGTGTCTCTCTCCCCATGCCATGCTGTATCTGTCTATATCCCCATGCCATGCTCTCTCTCTCTCTCTCTCTCTCTCTTTCTCTCTCCATGCCATGCTGTCTCAATCCCCATGCCAGATAGATAGAGATGAAGAAGCGCTCAAATGCTAGGTATAATAACCAATGATAGTCAAAGCCAATGTCCAAGTGTAATCCAGAAACAATAATAGTGAGTAAAAATAGCTGGTAATATTAGGTAATAAGCCTCTTGAAGACAGGTAAAGGGCAGGAATAACCCCCCACGATCAGTCTCATTGGAGGCAACCCTATAGCAGTAATAAAGTACTCACGAATCCTTGGTTTGGGACTGGCAGGATGTGCAGCTTCCAGGGTAGTAGATGCAGGAAGTGGAAAGGAGCGCACGATCCAACGGAGCAAAGAGAGGACCCAATACCAAAAAAATATAAACTTTATAGGGTCATAAACCTAAAATCCAACGCGTTTTGAACACTGGTGCGTTCTTTAGCAAGGATTTATCTTTGCTCCATTGGTTCGTTCGCTCCTTTCCACTTCCTGCATCAATCCCCATGCCATGCTGTCTCTCTCCCCATACCATGCTGTCTCTCTATCTCTTTCCCCATGCCATGCTCTCTCCCCATGCCATGCTCTCTCTTTCCCTCCATGCCATGCTGTCTCTCTCTCTTTCCCCATGCCATGCTGTGTCTGTCTCTCTCCCCATGGCATGCTCTCTCTCCATGCCATGCTGTATCTCTCCCCATGCCATGCTGTCTCTCTCTCTTTCCCCATGCCATGCTGTGTCTGTCTCTCTCCCCATGCCATGCTGTGTCTCTCTCCTCATGCCATGCTGTGTCTCTCTCCCCATGCCATGTCTGTGCCTCTCTCCCCATGCCATGCTGTGCCTCTCTCCCCATGCCATGCTGTCTCTCTCTCTTTCCCCATGCCATGCTGTGTCTGTGTCTCTCTCCCCATGCCATGCTGTGTCTGTCTCTCTCCCCATGCCATGCTGTGTCTCTCTCCTCATGCCATGCTGTGTCTCTCTCTTTCCCCATGCCATGCTGTGTCTGTGTCTCTCTCCCCATGCCATGCTGTGTCTGTCTATCTCTCCATGCCATGCTCTCTCTCTATGCCATGCTGTCTCTATCCCCATGCCATGCTGTGTCTGTGTCTCTCTCCCCATGCCATGCTGTGTCTGTCTATCTCTCCATGCCATGCTCTCTCCATGCCATGCTGTCTCTATCCCCATGCCATGCTGTGTCTCTCTCCCCATGCCATGTCTGTGCCTCTCTCCCCATGCCATGCTGTGTCTCTCTCCCCATGCCATGCTGTGTCTGTGTCTCTCTCCCCATGCCATGCTGTGTCTGTCTCTCTCCCCATGCCATGCTGTGTCTGTGTCTCTCTCCCCATGCCATGCTGTGTCTGTCTCTCTCCCCATGCCATGCTGTGTCTGTGTCTCTCTCCGCCATGCCATGCTGTGTCTCTCTCCCCATGCCATGCTGTGTCTGTGTCTCTCTCCCCATGCCATGCTGTGTCTGTCTATCTCTCCATGCCATGCTCTCTCTCCATGCCATGCTGTCTCTATCCCCATGCCATGCTGTGTCTGTGTCTCTCTCCCCATGCCATGCTGTGTCTGTCTATCTCTCCATGCCATGCTCTCTCCATGCCATGCTCTCTCTCCATGCCATGCTGTCTCTATCCCCATGCCATGCTGTGTCTGTGTCTCTCTCCCCATGCCATGCTGTGTCTGTCTATCTCTCCATGCCATGCTCTCTCCATGCCATGCTGTCTGTCTCCCCATGCCATGCTGTCTTTCTCTCCCCATGCCATGTCTGTGCCTCTCTCCCCATGCCATGCTGTGTCTCTCTCCCCATGCCATGCTGTGTCTCTCTCCCCATGCCATGCTGTGTCTCTCTCCCCATGCCATGCTGTGTCTCTCTCCCCATGCCATGCTGTCTCTCTCCCCATGCCATGCTGTGTCTGTCTTTCTCCCCATGCCATGCTGTCTCTCTCCTCATGCCTTGCTGTCTCTCTCCCCATGCCACGCTGTCTCTCTCTCCCCATGCCATGCTGTGTCTCTCCGCCATGCTGTGTCTGTGTCTCTCTCCCCATGCCATGCTGTGTCTCTCCGCCATGCTGTGTCTGTGTCTCTCTCCCCATGCCATGCTGTGTCTGTATCTCTCTCCCCATGCCATGCTGTGTCTCCTCATGCCATGCTGCGCCTGTATCTCTTTCGCTTGCTATGTCTGTGTCTCTCTCCCCATGCCATGCTGTGTCTGTATCTCTCTCCCCATGCCATGCTGTCTCTCTCCCCATGCCATACTGTGTCTCTCCCCATGCCATGCTGTGTTTCTCTCCCTATGCCATGCTGTGTCTCACTCCTCATGCTGTGTTTCTGTCTCTCTCCCCATGCCATGCTGTGTCTCGCTCCCCATGCCATGCTGAGTCTCTCTCCCCATGCCATGCTGTCTCTCTCCCCATGCCATGCTGTGTCTGTCTTTCTCCCCATGCCATGCTGTCTCTCTCCTCATGCCTTGCTGTCTCTCTCCCCATGCCACGCTGTCTCTCTCTCCCCATGCCATGCTGTGTCTCTCCGCCATGCTGTGTCTGTGTCTCTCTCCCCATGCCATGCTGTGTCTTTCCGCCATGCTGTGTCTGTGTCTCTCTCCCCATGCCATGCTGTGTCTGTATCTCTCTCCCCATGCCATGCTGTGTCTCCTCATGCCATGCTGCGCCTGTATCTCTTTCGCTTGCTATGTCTGTGTCTCTCTCCCCATGCCATGCTGTGTCTGTATCTCTCTCCCCATGCCATGCTGTCTCTCTCCCCATGCCATACTGTGTCTCTCCCCATGCCATGCTGTGTTTCTCTCCCTATGCCATGCTGTGTCTCACTCCTCATGCTGTGTTTCTGTCTCTCTCCCCATGCCATGCTGTGTCTCGCTCCCCATGCCATGCTGAGTCTCTCTCCCCAAGCCATGCTGTGTCTCTTTCCCCATGCCATGCTGTGTCTGTCTTTCTCCCCATGGGGGTGGGGGGGGTGAGTGGTGTGTGCGTGCCCATTTTTTTGGCTATTGGACACTCTACCACACTGTCTTCTATATCCCTTGGACTCGGCAAACGGACCTCAACGACGCAGCTCTCTCCTCGACCCAGGCTTACGGACACTCTACCACGCTCCCCTCTCTACTCCTAGACCATTGGCTTACGGACTCAACCCTTCTAAGTCGGATTTGGCAAGTACAGAACTACTTCTATTTTTGTTCCCTGGACCAGCTACGCTACTTCCACACTCCGGCCGCGCCTCCGTTTACTGTTAGGTGTGTGGTATTTGTCCTTTCCACCTCAGTCCTGGGGTCTTGTCTGGCTTTTGGGCAGGCCGAGCGTTACATTATGCAGAGCCCATCAGACCCTGGCTCCAGCAGCACAATCCCCGTATTGACTGGAGGGCGCGCACTCCTATACAATGGGCCCCAAAACCGAAGGAATTACTCATCTCTAGCACCATTCCTCCCATGCAACATGCCGGGATTACGGTTCCGTCAACTCCTAAAATCGACCTACCAGAGGCCTAATCCGATTTCCTGGACGTCTTTTGCAAGACTAGAGCTGACGTTTTGCCCCCCCACAGGTCCTACGACTGTCCTATCGACCTGATTCCTGGCGCCACACTTCCTAGATCCAAGTCCTATCCTCTCTCCATTCCAGAGACCAAGGCCATGGACGAATACATCCGTGAAAACCTCGAGAAGGGCTTCATACGCCATTCATCCTCCCCCACCGGTGCCGGGTTTTTTTTCGTTAAAAAGAAGGACTACTCTCTCCGACCTTGCATCGACTATCGGATAACGGTCAAGAACCGGTACACCTCCCCCTCATATCCGAACTGTTTGATAGACTCCAGGGGGCTAAGATCTTCACGAAATTGGACTTCCGTGGGGCGTACAACCTTATTCGTATTTGGGAGTGTGACGAATAGAAGACCGCCTTCAAAACATGTAGCGGTCACTACGAATACTTGGTGATGCCCTTCGGGCTCTGTAACGCCCCAGCGGTCATTCAGAACTTCATAAATTAAATTTTTCGAGACGTACTCAATTGTTTTGTTATTGTATACCTAGACAATATTCTCATCTTTTCCAGCAATCTCCAGGATCACATTCGACACACCAGGCTCGTCCTTTCCCGTCTCCGTTCCAATCACTTGTACGCCAAAATGGAAAAATGCCTCTTTCATCTGTCCTCTACGCCCTTTCTTGGATACATCATCTCGGACAAGGGTTTCCCTATGGACCCCGAGAAACTCAAAGCCATTCTCAACTGGCCACAACCCAATTCCCTCAAGGCTATTCAACGTTTTTTAAGGCTTTTCGAATTACTATCGAACGTTTATTCAGAATTTTTCCACCATAATTGCACCCATCACCGCTCTCACGAAGAAAGGAGTCGACCCCTCAGCTTGGTCTCCTGAGGCAGCCTCAGCCTTCGAAACTTTAAAACGTACATTCGTTTCCGCCCCTATTCTTCGACATCCTGACACAAGTCTGCCCTTTATCCTGGAGGTTGATGCATCGGATTGCGGTGCAGGAGCCGTGCTCTCTCAAAGATCTTCCCCGCAAGACTAGTTGCACCCCTGCGTTTTTTTCTCAATTTTTTTTCCTCTGCTGAGAAGAACTATGATGTGGGCAATAGAGAACTGCTGGCTATTAAGATGGCTCTTCTGGAGTGGAGACACCTTCTGGAGGTGTCTAGAGAGCCAATTTCTATTCTTACTGACCATAAGATCCTTCTTTATATTGAGACTGCTGTGACGGTAACTTTGTGACAGGCTATAATAATACACCAAATAACTGGGTTGAATTGAACGAGGCTTAGATATAATAAAGTATATTTATTCCTTAAATAGGTGAACACAGCAATATAGTACAGTTAACAGACAAGAAGGTAACACTTACTTGGGGATGGGGGATGAGAAGTATCAGATAGCAATTCTCCAGCAATCAGGTAACAATCAAGATGGTATTTGAACACAATGGATATAAGGTTGACCACAGTTATATATCTTTGTAACCCTATTCTTAACATTGAGTACAGGCTATTGGATAACAATTACCTGTATCCAATCTTTAACGTGGGAACACAGTTTAACCCATGCCCCCCAGCTAGTTAGCCCATGAGCACTGGGACCCTGAGGGTCTCATTTCTGTAGCCCCACATTTACATCAGGGACACCGACCAGTCTACCAAATGGAATATCTGGCAGGATCTTCTTTGTTTGTAAGTGTAAGGCAGGACACTTACAAACCACTCCAGCTTGACGCTTCTCCGCCCTCAGGTAAACAGTGAGGGTGGCAAAATCTTTTTAACAGTACTTAGTCTCTAGACATTGGGTCGCCCCTCTGACCATCTGCTTCCCTTTGTGCAAAGGAATCTTCGCGGGTTTTTATCTCATCTGGGAATACAATATTAAAGGTGAAACATAAACATTAAAATAAATGGTTCTGTTGGGTCCAGCGGGTCCAAACTGCTCAGTTCTCAATGCCGGAACTGGGACACCATATGGTCCAAGTTTCAGCCCGCTGCGACCTTCAGAACCGGAGATACACAAATACTACTTAAACCGTTTCCTATTTTAATACAAAATTCTCCGCTGTAAATTAAATCACGGTTTTTCACTAAATCCCCATTGAAAACAACGGGCTCCGTCGCCATAGACTTTCAATGGTAAACCACCGCCATTGGCAGCTATGGGAATCCGCCGCCATAGACTTTCAATGGGGCATCGCCGCCGTTGAAGCCTATGGGGTTTCTCCTCCATAGCCGGTCAATGGGAACCGGCCGCCATTGAAGTCTATGGGAAAAACTTCCGAACCTTTAAGGTGGTCCATACTCCGTCAGGTTGGTCACAGAGGGTCAAGGATGGTTCTGCAGCCATGCCGGAGCAGTGACTACAGGTACCCCAAACCCTGGCCCTCTGGACCCTCCAGAACCAGAGATATGGGCTTATGGTTTGTAGCGTTTCTGACTTAGTCGTTTTCTTGTGCTGCTTCTGCCGCCGCCATTGGAACCTATGGCGCGACCCGCTTTACCAGCACAACCCGTTCCGGGGTTCCTGGATTCTGGGATCCGGTGGTGGTCGAGTGAGGGGAGGCCTAGGAACTAGGGGCAAAAATAATTTTATTTCTGGGTGCCCTAGAACCTAAGATTCCCACGCCACTTGACGTTGAACTTAACTAATCAGTGATCAAAGCTCTTTTTCAGTCATTGTGTCCGCTTTGCGGTTTTGCGGTTGGGGACGGCTGCCAACTTGTTCCTGGAAAGCGCCGTCGAGGAATCTCCATTGAAGTCAATGGCCCATTGACTTACAATGGGAAACCGCTGCTCCTCCTCTCGGACGCCACCTGCTGGTCTTCAAGGGAAACAGGTCCAAAACAGTTAAATCCGCCATTGAGAACAATGGAGCTTCAATGGCGGCCTATGGGACCCTGCAAAATGGTGCCTGAAAAGGCGGGAAAATTAAACAAAGGGCTATAATCACTATACAACTATTAACCCTTGCCCTCCCGGATGGATCCCAGTGTGTGTGTGGTGCAGACACTGACATAATAATAAAACATGGGAACATACATTTTCATGATATAACAAGGTGCAAACCACATTCCTGGACCGCAGTCCAGTTAACACCTTGTCTCCCTGGTGAGGTCAGGGGGTGGCCATATGGGGTGCAACCCCTTTAATACCGGGCCAAACCCTCTCTCCCTCTACAACTGCACGTCGCCTGGGCTCCCGCCAGGCTCGCTGGTCACTCTTCTCCAGATTTAACTACACCCTATCATACATCCCAGACACCAAGAACGTAAAGGTGGACGCTTTATCCAGACAGTTCTCCCCGGAGGACAGACCTGTAGAAGTTCCTGAGACTATTCTGCCCAAAGGACTTATAATTTCTGCGGCCTCATTCAACATTCTGGACAAAATCCTTAGGGCTCAAAGGAACATTCCGGGTGGTTTAGAGGTACCAGAAGGGAGGTTGTATGGTGCTCATGAATTTCGTCCCAAAATCTTAGAGTGGGGTCATTCAGCCCGCTCTGCTGGACATCCCGGCTTCTGAAAAACCCTGGATCTTATCCAACGCACCTTTTGGTGGCCCAATATGGCTAGTACCATCCGGGAATTCACCAACGCCTGCCCTACTTGCGCTCAGAGCAAAGCCCTTCGACAAAATCCCTCTGGCTTACTTTTGCCTTTACCCATTCCGGAACGACCCTGGTCCCATATCTCTATGGACTTTATTGTTGAGTTACCCAGAACAAAAGGGATGAACACCATCTTAGTAGTAATAGATCGCTTTTCTAAACAGGGACACATTGTTCCTTTAAAGGGCCTATCCACCTCACCCTCCCTCTCCTTTTTCCAAGGAGATTTTTCGGATTCATGGGATTCCCACTTCTATTGTTTCAGACAGGGGCTCCCAATTTGTATCCAGGTTCTGGCGAGCCTTCTCCAAAAGACTCAGAATTTCACTATCTTTTTCCTCAGGATATCATCCTCAAACAAATGGACAAACGGAGAGAGTCCACCACACGTTAGAGCAATATCTGCGTTGTTTTGTGTCCGTGACCCAAGATAACTGGTCGTAACTGCTGCCTTGGGCAGAGTTTGCTATCAATTCCATGAAGAACGAATCTACCCTCGAATCCCCATTTTTTATAAATTACGGATTCCATCCTGCTCGTCTTCCCATCTCCAATACTCCCTCAGGAGTGCCAGCTGCCGACGAACGGATTTGCTTACTTCAGGACTCTTGGACTAAGGTTCAGTCATCTCTCCAGGAGGCTGCAGAAAGGTTCAAACTCCAGGCTGATCGACGTCACCAAGCTTCTCCCAGATACAAGCCAGGGGATAAGGTCTGACTTTCGGCAAAAAATATTTGTCTAAAAACTCCTACCCCAAAATTGGCACCTAAATTTCTGGGACCCTTTTCCATACTGGAACAAATTAACCCTGTCTCCTTCCGTCTACAACTTCCACCAGCAATGAAGATACCCAACGTTTTTCATACCTCGTTATTGAAGCCCTTTGTACAGAGTACCTCTCTTTCCAGATTACACTCGTAGACCCGACCCTGTGATAGTTCAAGGACATGAGGAGTACGAAATACAGTCTATAGTGGACTCACGTCTCTCCAGGAGGAAGGTCCAGTTTCTCATACAGTGGAAGGGCTACGGTCCTGAGGAACACACCTGGCTTCCCCGAGGTCATATTCACGCCCCTACACTCTTAAAACGCTTCCAGAAGAAGTATCCGTTAAAGCCTTGGAAGGATTGTCCAGAGTCCAATACTCGAGGGGGGGGGTACTGTCAGGAATCAGGGATCACGCAACACCTCCTTACCTGCCTCAGAGGACGTTTCTGCCACCCCTCGCTCCCCGCTGGTGTGTTCTTGGCGTGGGACTAGGCGTTCTCGCCTGATGCCGGTTCTTGCTTCCGCCATCTTGTCGGGGCACGCGCAGAAGGATCTTACACAGCGCGCGCCTCCGGCAGTAATTTATTCACTCCTCCGGTCTTCTAGCCATGCCCTCCTTGTACAGCTGCAGCCTCACTCCTGCTCTCACACTCCACAGCTGATCACAGGCAAGGATCACAGCCTATACCAGTCACAAGGCGCTCCATGGCACACCCCTGCTCTGCCTCCTTCCCTGATTGGTCCCTCCACGTATATTACCCCTGTTCTCCCTGGGAATCATTGCTCTGCATAGCTTCTGCTAGTTGGGCTAGTATTCGTGTGTGCTCTTGTTCTTCAGGTTTGACCCGGCTTGGCTTTATACTCTTCCTCTGGCTCTGGACCCCGGCTTACTCCACACGAAGCAGTCTCTCTCCGCCCTTCGATCTCGGCTCGCTCTTCTACCTCCCGGACCTCTGGCACCCTTGACCCCCGGCTATGGCAACCCCCACGATTCTTCTACCTCCAGACACAGCAAGTACCTTTGGTTCCCTTACTAAAGACTCCTGGCCTGGCAACTAATTACCACGCTCCGGACACGCCCCTCTGCTGCGGGTGCGTGGTATTATACTTTCCACCTCAGTCTTGGGACGGGTCTGGTCTGCGGGCAGCACTACTGTGACACTCTCATGTCTGAACTCTGCAGCTTTGGGTGCGCTGCCCTCTGCCGCAGGTTTGCTCGTCCACTGAGGGGTGGTTTTGGCTCCCTTGGCCGGAGTGGCCATTTCCTTGGTAGTCCCCTTGTTGTGCATTAAAGCTCGACTGGTCACGAATTCATCAGCCATTTTAGCAGCTTCCACATGGGTTTTAGGTTTAAGGTCAAAAACCCATGCCCTCACGTCAGAGGGACACTGCTGCAAAAATTTCTCTTGTAACATCAAGTCCATTAATGTGTGAAACTTGGTGACACTACAACCCGCCACCCACTGGGTCCCATGCAATGTCATGCAGGCCCCATACTGGACATAAGACTCCAGGTGGTATCTTTTGCCCATCCGGAACATGCCCCGGTATGCTTCTGGGGTTAGGGAATAATGTGTTAGCAACATAGCCTATACATGGCCATAGTCATCGCCATCCTCAAGCGGGATCACCTGCAGAGTCTCTTTGGCCACACCAGACAATGAGGGGTTTAGTAGCAAATATCCCCCAATATCCAGGTAGGTGCCCGCTCCCTCCCCATGTCCATCGACCACCACTGGGGCTGGAATAACCTCCTGTGCCCCGGGTTGCTGCAACTGCAGCTGAGGGGCCATTTCCCTCTGGTGAACCAATACTGGCTTCGTGAAAATTCAAGTCCTCCTCCAGTAAAGTCTTTGACCGACCATCTGTCGGTAGCCCATAGCTTTCACACCGGGAAACAATCCTGGCTCGGTCCTATGACTGATAACGTTCTGATAGCTTAGAGCCTGCGGGCGAACATGGACAAGCAAAGGGAAAAGAGAACCTGTGCTTTTCTCTTTTTGTGTAACGTGTGTAGGTTACCGCTTGTTTTGGGAGCTCGCAATCTTTGAGTTTCCCGCTATGTTGTAAGGCCTGCAGAGTTTAGGACATAGGCTTAATCTATCCCACCACTGTCACCTGTTAATATATAAACCTGTCACAGGAGACCAGGTTTATCAACACCTCTTTATAACGGGGATCATTTGATTGAGCAAAACAAGAGGAGTAAAATAATTGGTAATTTAATTCTTATATAAGACGAAACACACAAAGTTACACAATTCAAGATTAACACATTTACTGGGAATGGAGCTAACACATAAATTCATACCTAGGCATGTATGTGGGTACCTCTGCTATACTGGCGAGCCCCTTGCTATTCTAAGGACTCCGTGTATACCTGCAGATATATTTTACCCCCTTCATACCTATTTACCTTGTCTGGAAGATTCTGCAGCAGGGACTCTGGTGGTGAGTCGTAAGAACGTTTTCCGGGTTCTAGGTTGGCAGAGTAATGAGCTTAGCTGTATCCGAGGATATCACTCAATCTCCGGATACAACTTTTGGAGTATCCGATAACTTTGGAACCCCGCTACATAAACACATTCTGTAAAGACTTTCTCCGACAATCCCACCCTGAAACTTACAGCCTAAAAATCTCCCGATCCCAGCAAAGGCAAAAGTCACAGAAATCTTTAATGTCGCTAAATTAGTATACAGTTGCAGTCATACATTTTTGACATCTGGGTCCCAGAGCTGACACTCTAAGACCCTAACACACGAGTCAAGGTTAACCAAGTGGGCTTGACCTTTATTATAAGCCTGGTTAACAACTTCACCGTCACAGTCTTATGTCCTGGAGGCTCATGGCACATGTAGATCCCCTGCGGAGCTTTGTCTGTAATGGCCGCTGCTCTCTGAGACAACTGCGCATGTGTGTGCTGAAATGGCCACTGCCTGATTGCGCGTGCGCGAGAATCGTATACCCCTGTACTCAAAGAGTTCTCTTTAATAAAGTGCCTTAAAGGGCATGAAACGTGTCAGAGTGCACTTCCGCGAGGTGCCTGCTACTTTGTGTGTATGTCCGGCAATAAATAATAATTTTTAGTGACCCAGCAGTATAAGCCTTTTTCTCTTGGCATTCCCACGGCAGCAGTGCTTGGCGCTCTCCCCCGGCTGGGGGTTCCTTTCTCCTGTATCATTCGTTTGAGCCGGTGCACGCCTATCCAGATTGCTTCAATCAAGTGAGTACTGAAGTTTATACTACTTTATTCTAGCTACACTGGGATCCAGCTCCAGGACATTGTTAATCCAACAAGTTGGGGGTCGGGTTGATCCACACGGGCGGCCCTGACTCACCCCATTTACATTATTGGTTTATGCCCGCTTTAGGAGCACATATAGGATCAACGCCTGGATTTGATTTCTTTATTGCATTTTTTTGCATTATAACGTGCTTTTATGCCATTGTTTGTCACCCTCCTAGAGCTCTACATTGGGAGGTCTTTTCCTCCTGCTTTTTTACAATCACCCAAGTGTCAACCACCCAAGTGTCACCCACCCAAGTGTCAGTCACTCACCCACCCAAGTTTCAGTCAGTCAGTCACCCACCCCCCACACCCACTCTCTCTCTGTCTCTCTTTCACCCACACTCTCTGTCTTATCTTAACTGCCCTATACCTACACCGAAATAACCTACCCTATTTCCTCGATTGTAAGACGCCATCAATTCTAAGACGCACCCTTGATTTAATAAAAAAAATTGGGGGGAAAAAAATCTCACTGTATTAAATGTGCAGAATTTTTTTGTTTATTTTTTTAACTAGCAGGGTCACATGACACTTCAATAACTAATGGGGAGAGAGAGGCAGACACAGAATGGGGAGTGACAGGCAGAATGGGGGGGAAGAGAGAATGGGAGGGATGGGGGGAGGAAAGAGAATGGGTGGGGGGGGGGAAAGAGAATGGGTGGGGGGGAAAGAGAATGGGTGGGGGGGGAAAGAGAATGGGTGGGGGGGAAAGAGAATAGGTGGGGGGGGAAAGACAATGGGTGGGGGGGGGGGAGGAAAGAGAATGGGTGGGGGGAAAGAGAATGGGTGGGGGGGAAAGAGAATGGGTGGGGGGGAAAGAGAATGGGTGGGGGGGGAAAGAATGGGTGGGGGGGAAAGAGAATGGGTGGGGGGGAAAGAGAATGGGTGGGGGGGGAAAGAATGGGTGGGGGGGAAGAATGGGTGGGGGGGAAAGAGAATGGGTGGGGGGGGGAAAGAATGGGTGGGGGGGAAAGAGAATGGGTGGGGGAGGAAAGAGAATGGGTGGGGGGAAAGAGAATGGGTGGGGGGGGAAGAGAATAGGGGGGGGGAAGAGAATGGGTGGGGGGGAAGAGAATGGGTGGGGGGGGGGAAGAGAATGGTTAGGGGGGGAAAGAGAATGGGTGGGGGGGGGAGAAAGAGAATGGGTGGGGGGGGGGAAAGAGAATGGGTGGGTTGGGGGGGAAAGAGAATGGGTGGGTGGGGGGGGAAAGAGAATGGGTGGGGGGGGAAAGAGAATGGGTGGGGGAGGAAAGAGAATGGGTGGGGGGAAAGAGAATGGGTGGGGGGAAAGAGAATGGGTGGGGGGGGAAGAGAATGGGGGGGGGAAGAGAATGGGTGGGGGGGAAGAGAATGGGTGGGGGGGGGGAAGAGAATGGTTAGGGGGGAAAGAGAATGGGTGGGGGGGGGGAGAAAGAGAATGGGTGGGGGGGGAAAGAGAATGGGTGGGTTGGGGGGGAAAGAGAATGGGTGGGTTGGGGGGGAAAGAGAATGGGTGGGTTGGGGGGGAAAGAGAATGGGTGGGTGGGGGGAAAGAGAATGGGTGGGTCGGGGGAAAGAGAATGGGTGGGGGGGGAAAGAGAATGGGTGTGGGGGAAAGAGAATGGGTGTGGGGAGAAAGAGAATGGCTGGGGGGGAAAGAGAATGGGTGGGGGAAAGAGAATGGGTGGGGGGGAAAGAGAATGGGTGGGGAAGAGAATGGGGGGGGGGGAAGAGAATGGGGGGGAAGAGAACACACAGACCAGAGAGAGAGAGAGAGACAGATATGGCAGGGGCAGTGGCAGTGTGGGGGGGATTTTAGCTATTTACATTTAGTGGCCCCTTTTTATGATGTTACCAAGTACCTTTTTATTCCTGTACTCATTGCTTTCCTTAAAGTAATGTAACGGTTTTTGTGAACCGGCCTGACCCACCCAATCTCACATTGGCCCCTGTGGTCTAACCGGCCCCCATTACAGTGTGGTAGTGTCTGGTGGTGCACCTGTTGGCCACAGGACTCCTGAGTCTCCCGCATGATGGTGTGTGGGGGGGACCCGTCCAGACAGGCAGCTGAGGTAGTGTGCTGAGTCTCACCTAGTTCCAGTGCAGCGCCTCCACCTCAGCAGGGTCCCTGCGTCCGCATGGGGATGGTCCTGTTGAGGAACTCCCCCGTGGTGCTCCTCTCTGTACATTCACTCCACACATGTACACGAGAGGGTTTGTGCTTGAGAACATCTTTATTGATTTATGTGGGCTAGCTGCCCCTCGCAGTGAGTATCTAGCCACTCATGTCCCGTCAGTGCCTCCCTTTAAAGGTGTATCTCTCCTTAGATAGGGATTCCCTATCCCCACAGGGATCACTGCCCTGTGCCAGGTCCCTGGACACAGTCTCCTCTTCAGTTACTATAACATAACTCTCAGTAACTCAGGCTAGTACTAGAACTTGAACTCCTGCCAGAACTCCTCCTCTTAGCAGAGCTAAACGCAGATCTAACTTTAGACTCAGTGCTGTGCCTTATGTACACTCTGGAAGCTGACACACCTCTGACATCACTAACCATGGAGTCAGAGCATGTGACTACTCCCATCCATACACAGGGCACCCCACCAGGGTGTGAGGGCAAACCTCCATAATTACTGCTGGCATGCCCACAACTTACCAGGCCTTACTGTCAGCAGGAGAGATGACTGTAGCCATTTTACATGACCGCTACACATCGATTCTAGAACGCAGACCTATTTTATCAATGTGAAAATAGGAAAAAAAGTGCGTCCTAGAATCGAGGAAATACGGTATACGGCTTTCTTCCAGATCTGACTCTCAAGCTTCACACGGGAGACATCGGAATCCCCCCTAACCCAGAAAGACAGGTAGGGAACACCCCAGTCCCATACTGAATCCCCCCTCCCCGGCCTTTTGTCACATAGGATGTAGCATTGTGTATCTTTGTCTTTTGTTGAAAATATTAAAATAAACAGATTGCATTGTAATGTTTTTTTATTAACAAGATGTAACACCTTTCCCCCCCCCAATCGCAAATAGGGACCATGTGGGGAAATACACTTGTGTTACCGGGTGTGGTGCTTTACCTGTTAGGCTCACAGGAGGGCTGAGCTTCCGCCACGGGGAACCTGGGGTATGTGTATTATGAGTAACTCTGTACTCGGACCAGCGCCTCCACCTGCGATGGTTCCCAGCAGAGCGGGAATTGTTCCTCGCAGGACACATACAAATAACCACATACATTGGATGGGAAATAGCAAAGGGCTTTACTGACCATAGACGGCAACTTCAATAATACTCTCTTTGCATAACAGTCAACAGAATAACGGGTGTCCCTCTCTAGAGGAGACACTAACTAAGGCGTCTCGCAGGACGCTCCCACCTACACTGGGTGATCCCACCCCGTGTCCAATAATCCCCACACAATGTCCTGCACTCTTTCAAAGACAGGATATGTGTGACTGCGCAGTCACTAGTGAAACTAATAGGATAGTTGGTGCACTTGTGGATAGGGGTTACCTGCCGAGCACTTCTGTGCTCGGGCCTGCAACTGGCTTCACAAAGGATCAGACGAGTTCCTGCACGACATCCAGGATCCACCTTCCAGGGAGATCCCACCAGGATGGCCTCTGCAGCCACAACGAAGATCTGCGCCCAACCTTCTGAACGGATGCACAGCGTCTGCTGAGTCCCTAACTGACTCTATGAACTACGTGATGATCGCTGTACTATAGGCCGTCCCTACAGCACAGCAACCTTGAATGGCTTCAGGGGAAAACTCCTAGGGGCCTACGGGGTAGCCTGTCCTATGCAGGTGGGCCACTGACCCCCTGCACCCACACTACCTCTCCCGTACCACCCGAATCCCCTCTGACTCACTCCAACCTAACCTTCCAACCCCTGCAGCAACGCACTGCAACCTCACACGATGCTCTCTTGTCAGCCCTCACAGCACTGACAGCTGCGACCTGACAAGAATACACACACTAACCTAAGGGCAGAGTCCCTAACCTAGGGCAAATCCCTGATCACTTACACACTAACCTGGTGGGGAGTTGGAGCCTGTCTGGGACCTGGGGGAACCTTACCTGGTGTAGGAGCCACTTGCTCCATACACCCTTCCTTCCCCTTCTTGCTCCCAGCTCCAACTGCCGTTCTTCAGCGCAGGAAATGTATCTATCTCCCTCAACAGGGAGATACTCTAGCCCTATTGGCTCCCTTGCGTCACGTGGGGTGCGCAGAGGCTCATGGGACTCGTAGTCCCTGCTTAGAGCCTTCCCTGGTAGGCTAGCGTTTCTCGGGCTCTCTTCGCTCTCTCCTCGCGCATGCGCAACTCCTCCTGACTCCTGTGATCTTCCTGCGCATGCGCGATCACTGCGCATGCGCAAGTACCTGCAATGGCGGCCCCCGCTAGACGAGTGCGCCGCCGGGGCTCTAGGGACGCCGAGAGCTCCCTGCACTGGCCCCCTCCTTTGCCAGCAGCCGGCGGGCCCGTCGCTGTCTCCGGCGGGACCCGCGACCGCTCGGCTGGCTAGAGAGGGTGTCTCTGGGAGCCAGAGGACACCAGGACTACACTCTCCCCCTGGTGAAAAATCCAACGCCCCGCTTGGGGAACACCATCACTCAACATAAGGTTATACAATGAAAATGCAGTGCATAATATGTACAACGTATCACTCTGGACTTTAAACATCAGGGTACAATGCAATTCACACATGATAACCGAGGCCAGCAAGACCATTGGTGGGGTGCCCCTAACTGATCAGGTGGGGGTACCTCACTTTTGCGTTGGCGAGCCTCCCCCGGGAGAATTTCTTGGCGAGCACGCTCGAGGGTAACAGCCACAGGGTTCTTACTACTTCCTCCCCCTGGTGGACGGAATAGTACCATGTCTCTTGGCCAGACCCTTACCCGGCCATCCGCGGCATGGATGCGATAGGCTAGGAGGTCTTGACCTTTTCCACGGTCCACCACCTGGTGGATGGAGCACTCCCTAATGGGCTTAAAGAAGGCAATGTTCACTTAATCCCTCACCACACAGTCCTTGTCCCTACATACATGCGAGGCTTCCACTGGGAAGCGAGCAATGGGCAATGTCTCGGTTTCACCCTGCAGGGGGTAAAGCATAGATACCTTACCACTGCGGTGATTCACGGTGGCCAACAGGTCCTCGGGGACGCTGTCAGTTCCCACCTCAGTTCTCTCGGGACCTGTACCCGGCACTTCTGGGGCAGCCGACTTACTTGCTGGAACCTCGGGAGCGTTGGATCCCAGTCCTGGGACCACTTGGGTTGGAGCGCACGGGCTCACACTCAGATCAGGAGCTGTTCTCTTCGCCTGGACGATAGGCGGTAGGTACTGGTACACTCGCACCACTGGACAGCTATCTTCTAAGGGGGACACCTCTGCCAGGACGCGATGCCAAGGGGAGCCATTCACCCTGGTGGCCAGACATAAGGAGCTATCATGCTCCGTGGTCACCTGGAGGCTCACACCCAACACCCCTGGGGCAGTCAACTCACCCTTGTCGTCGTCAGCAGGTACTGATCCCAAGCTGGGGACCAATGGTACCCTCAGAGGACCGGACTGGCCACAGTAGGGCACATGGGCCCACATCCGAGCAAGCGGCAGTATCTGGATAAGCCTCATCTAGGGCACACGGACCCACAGCAGGCTCTGTATCCGCCGAGATAGTTGGCTCGGTGACTTCACTGGAGTGGTCCGTCGGCAGGCGCATCACCACGAGTGGTTGGTCGCTGGAATCACCAAAAAAAGATGGGGGTAGACACCTTACCCTGTGCTTCTGGAATCTGCGGTTCAGACAGGTCGCTCTCTTCACTAAGTAACCTCTCCATCTTTTTCCTCTCTTGCTCTTTCTTTATCAGGTCCTGTGAAGCACTTCTTCTGCGAGTCTTCCACCGTGCTAGGTCATCCTGCCACGTATCTTGAAAATTGTGTGGTTCTAGATCAGAGTCTAGAACCGAGGTTACTCACATCTTTCTCTGCTGGTGCCGGCTCGGGAACCGACTCTAGAACCAGATCTGGAACCGCGGTTAGAGTGCTCGAGCTCTCAGGAACGTCTGTGAGGGGGGTAGATTGGTTACCTGCATTGACCGGTCCAGGATTGAAGTCGATCGCCTCTTCCTCTTCATCAGTAGGCTGCAGCAGCTTGGGAAGCAGGAACTGTGCCCCGCAGCAGGCACACTAGGGTCCCCAATGGGCAGTCACACTGGTCAATTCACCCAATGGGCAGTCACACTGGGCACGGACACAGTGAAAGCACACCTCCTCGCCCACCTGTATCATCCGGACATCTATAGGTAGCTGAAATAGGTTAATGTCCATACCCTCATATATGATCACGCCCTTTTGTAAGCACGGACAAAAAAGAAAGGGTATATTCACTTCTGGCGCTTGCCAGGTCCTATACAACTGAGGGTGTGTTTCGCTGCACCCCGCACTCTTCTTATGGAGAACAGAATTCGCTGATTTCTGCTCAATGTGCTCACTCCCCCTGGTGAAATCTACGGGAGGGGCGGCACACTCTTTCAAGGAGGGTTTCTGGCTCTTGGCGTATATAAGGGAGTAGCCTGCAGTTGCGGCCTCTGGGGTCTGTAAAGTCTGAGGGGCCTTTTCTGTGCATATTTCCTGATCTACCACCCACAGTATGTTACACCAGTAATAGGTGGGGTCATACACTTCTCCTATCAGTCGCACTTTGCCTAAGCCCAGAAGTTTCCCTAGGGATTCCTGAAGTGCACTCCCATCTTCATCCTTGGGCACGTTCACTACTACTACCACGTGACTAGGCCGCTCTCCCATCCTGATGGCCCAGGCATGAACCTCCTGGCTTGTGGGTAGTAACATGGTGGACAATTAAGATGAACAATTTGACACACAAAAAAAATGGAACAGGGCACCCCAGGTCTGATCTCAGCAGCGCCTCCAAATGTAACACCTCCCCCCCCCCAATCGCAGATAGGGACCATGTGGGGAAATACACTTGTGTTACTGGGTGTGGTGCTTTACCTGTTAGGCTCACAGGAGGGCTGAGCTTCCGCCACGGGGAACCTGGGGTATGTGTATTATGAGTAACTCTGTACTCGTTGCAGCGCCTCCACCTGCGATGGTTCCCAGCAGAGCGGGAATTGTTCCTCGCAGGATACATACAAATAACCACATACACTGGATGGAAAATAGCAAAGGGGTTTACTGACCATAGACGGCAACTTCAATAATACTCTCTTTGCATCTCTAGAGGAGACACTAACTAAGGCGTCTCGCAGGACGCTCCCACCTACACCGGGTGATCCCACCCCGTGTCCAATAATCCCCACACAATGTCCTGCACTCTTTCAGAGAGATGATATGTGTGACTGCGCAGTCACTAGTGAAACTAATAGGATCGTTGGTGCACTTGTGGATAGGGGTTACCTGCCGAGCACACCTGTGCTCGGGCCTGCAACTGGCTTCACAAAGGATCAGACGAGTTCCTGCACGACATCCAGGATCCACCGTCCGGGGAGATCCCACCAGGATGGCCTCTGCAGCCACAACAAAGATCTGCGCCCAACCTTCTGAACGGATGCGCAGCGTCTGCCGAGTCCCTAGCTGACTCAATGAACTACGTGATGATCGCTGTCCCTACAGCACAGCACCCTTGAATGGCTTCAGGGAAAAACTCCTAGGGGCCTACGGGGTAGCCTGTCCTATGCAGGTGGGCCACTGACCCCCTGTACCCACACTACCTCTCCCGCACCACCCGAATCCCCTCTGACTCACTCCTACCTAATCTTCCAACCCCTGCAGCAACGCACTGCAACCTCACACGATGCTCTCTTGTCAGCCCTCCCAGCACTGACAGCTTCGACCTGACAAGAATACACACACGAACCAAAGGGCAGAGTCCCTAACCTAGGGCCCGTCCCTGATCACTTACCCACTAACCTGGTGGGGAGATGGGGCCTGTCTGGGACTTGGGGGAACCTTACCTGGTGTAGGAGCCACTTGCTCCCTACACCCTTCCTTCCCCTTCTTGCTCCCAGCTCCAACTGCTGTTCTTCAGCGCGCGAAATGTATCTATCTCCCTCCACAGGGAGATACTCTAGCCCTATTGGCTCCCTGGCATCACGTGGGGTGCGCAGGGACTCATGGGACTCGTAGTCCCTGCTTAGAGCCTTCCCTGGTAGGCTAGCGTTTCTTGGGCTCTCCTCGCGCATGCGCAACTCCTCCTGACTCCTGTGATCTGAGCATGCGCGATCACTGCGCATACGCAAGTACCTGCAATGACGGCCCCCGCTAGCCGGGTGCGCTGCCGGGGCTCCAGGGACGCCGAGCACTCCCTGCACTGGCCCCCTCCTTTGCCAGCAGCCGGCGGGCCCGTCGCTGTCTCCGGCGGGACCCGCGACCGCTCGGCTGGCTAGAGAGGGGGTCTCTGGGAGCCAGAGGACATCGGGACTACAAAAAAAAAGCTAAGTAAAAATTGCGTGCTAAAAAAAAAATTCCGCGGTAAGTACGCTATGGGTGGGGAGGGGCCTGCTCCTTTCATTTGTCTTGGGCTCCAAGATTTCTGTTGGGGCCCTGCTCAGTCCTCTTTCTGACACAGTCCCTATCCCCACACCTCTATTCCAGACTCACCCCCACTCTACAGCAGTTTCAGATAGGAATGCATGGCAATAAGGAATGGTAAGTATTGAGTTACCGGCCATTTTTATTACTGCAGTATTACTATGCTACTGGTAAATTGCCCACTCCTACTCTGAACAATCAAATGTTTTATCTCATGTATGGATCATCTCGTGTACAGGTGAATGGTTTCTCCTCTGTATGAAACCTCTGGTGTGAGAGAAGGCTGCTCTTAATACCAAATTTTTCCCCACACTCTGTACATGTGAATGGTTTCTCCCCTGTGTGAATCAACACATGTTGGAGGAGACCCTCCTTCCGAGAAAAGCTTTCACTACACTCTCCACATATGAATGGTTTCTCTCCTGTATGAATCCTCTGGTGCACGAGGAGGGTGCTCTGAGCACGAAATAGTTTCCCACAATCTGTACATGTGAATGGTTTCTCCCCTGTATGAATAAACACATGTTGGAGGAGTTGCTCCTTCCAAGAAAAGCTTTTACTACACTCTGTACATGTGAATGGTTTCTCCCCTGTATGAATCCTCTGGTGCCTGAGGAGGCGGCTCTTTTTACAGAATTTTTTCCCACACTCTGTACATGTGAATGGTTTCTCCCCTGTATGACTCAACACATGGTGAAGGAGGCCCTCCTTCAAAGAAAAGCTTTTACTACACTCTGTACATGTGAATGGTTTCTCCCCTGTATGAATCCTCTGGTGCCTGAGGAGGCTGCTCTGAGAACTGAATTGTTTCCCACACTCTGTACATGTGAATTGTTTCTGCCCTGTATGAATCATCTGGTGCACGCGGAGGCTGCTCTGAGCACTGAATTGTTTCCCACACTCTGTACATGTGAATCGTTTCTTCCCTGTATGAATCCTCTGGTGCACGACGAGGTTGCTCTTCTTACTGAATTGTTTCCCACACTCTGTACATGTGAATGGTTTCACCCCTGTATGAATGCTCTGGTGTATAAGTAGGCTGCTCTTAGTACAGAATTTTTTCCCACACTCTGTACATGTCAATGGTTTCTCCCCTGTATGAATCATCTGGTGATTGAGGAGGGTCGTCTTAGTACTTAACTGTTTCCCACACACTGTACAAGTAAAAGGAGTCACTGCTGTCTGAATCATCTGCTTTGAAAGACGTTTCCCTTTCAGTGAGAAACTGCTCCCACCACCTGTACATGTAAAGGTTTGATCTCTAGTGGGGACACATAGGTGTGTGAGCAGGTCCCTGTCCAGAGAGAAACTTTTGCCACACTGACAGAGAAAAGGCTGAGCACTGCGGCTTCTTAAAGCTCTCTCATTCCTTTTGCTGGACCCATATTTAGAGTCTGTTTCTGCTGTGTGCTGTACAAGGTCTGTAGATTCACCATCACGTGGCTCTGGTTCCTTGTACATGTCCAAAATGTGGCAGGAACCATTGTTTTTTGGCACTTGTGGGCTGCGAGGAGTCAGACAGCTTCTGGATGTATCAGAGCGTAAGTTCTGTTCCTCCTTCAGGCCGTTCTCTAACAGAAGTAAACAAAACACAGAACAAATGTTTTAAATCTGTAAATCAAATTACTGAAAGCAAATTACAAATCCAAAAAACTGAAGAATGTACTTTACAAATACTTTATTTTGTTAATTTTCTCTTTACCTGGGTTTTAAAAATATGGCCCATGGACGGCTTCGTGTATAAAAACTGCTCTCTTCTTATTAAAGTCAGTTGTGAGGAATCGGTATCCCGTGTGTTTCTGCTTTCTCTAACTTCGGGCTCGTAACTCTCATATCTGAGACCAAAAGAGTATAGCAGCTGCGTGATGAAAACTCCCTGGGTAGAATAAAAGAGGTTACCTGCTCTTAGGTCTGGTCAGGTAGATGGACCTAACAGAAATGGTGTCAGCAAATGTGGGATTTGCATCGAAAAAGGCGAGTAAAACTTATTTTAGTGTTTCTTACCTTTTCTAAATTTTATAGGGCAGAGGAATCGAGGGTTTAAGTCCCAGATTTATATAACAAAGGTTTGGAGTCCCTGTTGTTTAATTGAACCGGACTGTATGGTGTCTCAGATATGATGGTAATATAGTATAAGATAATAATTGTTTAAGTTAAGATAAGAATTGTTTAGGTTAAGATGATAAGAATTATAAAATTAACCCTATTGTATGTTGTTAAGATAAAATACTTTTATAAGTAGTTTATGGGAAGATAGAGTATTTTTCTCTTGACTGTCTGTCCCCCTAATTTAGGCAAAAAGTTATGTTGAAGAAAAAGGAGAGTATCGGGGAAATAAGATAACTCCAAATGATATTAATTACAAGGGTTTGTATCTAAATATGTCAAAATCAGCTCTGTCTCTCTCTCTGTCTCACTTGCCTGCATGTACTGTAGATTTTGTTACACAGGACAGGCATAGGAATGTTGTAGAGAGATCGTGAATGTCAGCAGGGCTCTTATGAGAGACGAAAGACAGAAAATATATTTTTTCCAATATAATTTTAAGACATGCAAACCCAAATTATTTGTGCCACATTAACCGAGTATGAGTGTATATTAAGTTGAAATTAATAATATTTTCCCGTCTGAATTAAAAAGTGGAAAGCAAGATTATAACAGGTATAGGGTTCTTTTTCCCTCAGAATGTTTTATTAGATTTTTAAGTATAGATATTGTAAAAATGTTGATTGATTGAGTAATCCCTGTGTGTGTGCTTTTAAGAATCCGAGTAAATTCTATCCATGTGAATGTTTCATGTGCATTGAATAATAAGAATACCGGTTTATTGTATGTATACACAATTACTATTCAGGGACTTGCAAGTGCTTCTAAATTAAGAATATAATTAATTGCTCCTGTTGAAATTTAATTTTTAAAAGGTGTACACCCCCACTGTAATATAAACTAATTAACACTGGGCAGGGGAAAGTTTTGGGGTATCTGTGGAGAAAAAGAATAAAGAAAGGATTAATTATTTTTGTAAACAGTCCGGCCACTGGAACAATAAGGATGTTTATTATTCTGGCCAGGCGATTTATTTCCTTAAACGGAATTACAATTCTTTTCCTCTAAATCTTCACAGATAAAAACAGGTGAATATGTTATATATAAATAACAGGAAGAATATATTCAAGATACAAAACTAACTAGAAGCTCAGTATTTTTAAATTAGTTTAAAAAAAAAAAGTTAATTATGATATGGGGAAAGAGAAGGATATCTTTATTAATTTAGTCTGCAGGATCAAACTGTTTTGTTTTCCTATTTATTGGAATCGGCGAGAAAATGTGTCTGTTATTTTTGTAAAAGCTGGTTGAATGGGGCAGGGACTGCTCTTCCTAAATGTTACGTTTGTCAGAAGCACTTATTCGCATGACCTGTTATTTATATCTGTTTATTATTTGTTATTTATATGATTACCACTTGTATTACTACTGTGAAGCGCTATGTACATTAATGGCCCTATACAAATAAAGACACACAATACAATACAATGTGTGAGAGAAGCGTAAAATTCTGTTTGTTTTGTGTCTGCACTCTGTGCTCTTTTTGTGTATAACCAGTAACAATAAACAGTTTAAAGTATATGTTAAGCCTATAATTTTCTGTTTAACAAAGATCCAGTTTTAATTTTGAATACCAGTAACAATTTATCCTGTATCGGGCTGTGTGAGGAGCTTCATATTTCAAGCTGTCCCAAATTGTATTGCAGTAACCAGTAATTAACAGTTTTTTTTTCTGTTACAAGGTTTTGGCAGGATGCCCAGAAAGATATTTCAGCTTGCTGTATGGTCAGAAATGGAAACAGTTGTAAACTGACTAATGTAGAGTTCAAATGAACAGAGGACAGTAACCTAGAATGAGCACTCTAAACACCTGGTGGGTGGGTAATGAAGGGGTTAAAACTTAAATCTTTAATATCTGTGTAAAATAATGGAGATTAAAACAAATAATTAAACGCTCAGATCCTATAGTGTGAACACAATGTAATGTTCTGGATCACTGATTAACTGCATAGAATCATTAAACTAGTGTCTTGCAGTGTGAACAAGTGGATAAAGTAACCACTAGTCCAATGTAATCAGAACAACTCAAAAACTCTAGTGCTGAGGTACATATAAGTGTGCAGACCCTGAAATAGCAGTAAAGCAACGGACAAGGAAAATGGACCCTAGCCAGGTCTGCCAGTGTACTAGAGGGTTCTATATGGAATTATTTTTCTGCAAAGTTGATCAAATATTTAATCATTTTTAACCATCTTTTTCTCTCAAATGTGTCCCACCTTTAAATCTGTGTCTATAAGTTTTTTATGCTACAGGTTCTTCTTTCAGTAAACCAGATGTTACTTTGTGTTTTAAAAGTTTCTGTCAGAAGACTATAGCAGATTATATTTATATTCAGTAGGGTTTTGAGATTTTTAATGTAAATTTTATATCCAAAGGTTTCAGGTTAGTTTTGCTATACATTAAGGTTATGTTTTAAAAACTGTTATCCTTTGTGTGATATTGTTCACATGTAATAAGATGTGAACAAAAAGGAGGGATATTATTGCTGGTATTATTGCTGTTTTGTCTATCAGTGTGGCAATAGGCGTAGCCGGCCTTCATTAATAAAGGTGGAGCCCGGCTGGCTGCCCCTGAAATCGTATGGCAAGGGCTGAGAGAGTCAGCTCTTGGGTCTAATATTTACCCTACTGTGTTGCCTGTAATTTAGCTTCCCTTTAATACTGTCCCCCATAGGGGTATAAGCTAGGAACTGTGTATGTGGGATTAACTGTGTAAGCCTAGTGGGCTAGTTAAAACATTCTCTGTGTATTCCCTTTGCCTCATGGGACTGCAGCTGCCTGTGCAAGCTTATAAGTGGATTGCCTTGTATGGATGGCCTCTTTATGAAAAATAGCTGCAGGGCAGAGACTTCTGGCACATGAGGGAAAAAGGGGGGGGGGGGATATTTTGGCCTGTCTTGCCTGCCAGCAAGGTATTCTTAGCTGGTGTCTTAGAGAAGAGAAGGTTTTAGAACCCCACATGATAGGTGTAAATGGTGGAGTGAAAGTTCTTGGGTCTACATGTTGGTTTTATGTGTTTTTAAACCTACAATGCATTGTGTTTGTCCTGTGATTTAAACCCAGGTTAGGTGACAAAAGGCAGTGTGAAGTAGCATGTGAATTACATGTGAATTAGCATTTCAATGACCCAGCTCAGATATAGATGGCCTGAAAGTGAACTGACCCTGTTATTTCCCTATATCCACGTCCTGTTCCCTTAGCTGAACTGTGAAATTTCTTGTGTGTCAGTTTTAAGGGGATATTTGGGTGAAAATATAATTATTTTGGTTGCAGGAGTTGGGGGGCCAAAGTGCTGGTAGTCATTTATTTTTCCCCAGCGAGCAGGCATGAGTTGATGGTACGCAGGGTGAATTACACCAGGGCTTCCCTGTGTCCCCCAGACTCCTGGATTTCGAGCCCAAATCTCCCCAAGTTATTTCCCTAATAAGAATAAGGTCCCCCAAAGTATATTCTCTGTTTCTTGTGTTTCTGTGTGTTTCCGAGGTCTTATCCGAATAAACCGCAATTGATTTTTCTGCCTGTTTTGACTTGTGACTGATCCCTTAAATATAAAGGTGTATTTGGCCTGGCCTACCGTGACAGTCAGAAATAATTTATTTTTCTCTCCTGGGTAGACCAATGGTCACCCCAGGTACCTTGTAGATTTAATGTTGCATGATTATGCTCTAAACAGACGATTTTAATCAGCGTCTATTGTGTGAAACTAATGCAATTGTTTGAGTGTCTCATGTCCAGGTGCAGTCCTTCCAATTAGATGAAGATAAAGGTGACGCAAAAGTGCTTCTTATCTAAAATGGAGAGGCCCATTTCAGATTCTAACCCGTCAGAGTATTTTTCCTGGATCCATGTTACACAAGTGCATTCACAGTCGCTTCAAATTAAACCTCAACACAGGAGGGAAGGCCGAAAGACCGTTCTCAGTTGGTGTTTTGGTTCATAAGAAAACCCGGCACTAACCAAAGAAGGAGAAAAGTTGATAGGCAGAAAATCCGGACCTCAACATATGAACTTTGAACTTTTTAATAACCTTTTTTACAGGTTTTATTATTTTAATTACAATGTTTATTCTATTAGGTTTATATAAGTGGTGTCCACATGAAGACGATAGGGTAGTAAGAGGAATATTTTGTTATATAATGGAATCCTGGCAAACAAAACCCACATCTTATGTGCAACGTACTATCCATACCCAATAGGTTGCACCCCAGTAACACGAGAGTTATATTTAACCCCTTGGAAAAAGACAAGATGTTATAAGATATTTGTAGAACTATATAAGAAATTAGTTACGAAGGGAGTAGAAATAAGAGTTTGTTCTAGGGAGGTTATTTACTCTGTGACAGAAGGATAGATACAATATATCCTGCATCTAGTCCAGGTTATATTATTTGGGAAAAGTGGTTCCAGTGATTAAAGGTAGAGATGAGGGTTGCGATTTGCTGGGACTTGGTGGTTAGATTATTTCGCTGGGAGCGAAGCTAGTGGATGTTTTTGTATATGTGTCTGTCCTACTCATTACTCTCTATGTATATGTTATGAACAGCATAACTTTGGTCCAGAAGTGCGTTGCAACCCCCCCACTGATGCTATGTCTCTTTTTGGTGAAGAAAATGTCAGCAGTCCCCCAGAAGAAGAGATGAAAAAGAAATCAACTGGGCCGATACAATGGCCAGAAAGGAATCAAGTTATGCACTATGGGACTATTTTTTTGGTCCGGCAGGACTATGATATGGTTAACTGTTCTTTAAAAAGACTGTCTCTAAAGGATAAGAGGGGGCTGAGAAGATTGGACATGAGGAAGGTGGGGAGGTCACCCAAGGGCGTGTGTCAACCACAAGGAAAGGATCATAAGTCAGCCATTTTGACCATGGTAGCCATTTTGTCTGATCCGATATTCTGAGTAAATGTATGTGTTGTGCAGTCGTTCCTAGGAAATATTAACCCCCACCAACCCCCACTTATTCTCAGAAATAGAATTTGCCCGCTTTTCAAATAATGTCCACCCTACATAAGCAAAAAATACGAAATTGAAGGGCATTAATTATTAAAAGTAGCTCAGTTAAGAGAATAGCGGGAGGTCTAATACCCTTTTAGGAATATATGATCAATATGCAAAATTAGATTTTTTAGTAGTCAATATAGATGCCGTTTTTTAACGATACTAAAGACGCTATTTTAAGTCTCAGTAGCAAATAGCAACAAATTAGAGCAACAGTATTGCAAAAGTGTATGACATTAGGTTATCTGATGGCAGCACAATGAGGGGTTTGTTAGTTAGGGGGTAAAGAATGTTGTGCTTATATTGACACCCAATCAAAAAGCATACACCATGATATAGACACTCTAGCAGAAATTCAATCTAGAATGCGAGAGGAACCAAAAGGGTTCAATTTTACCTTTGGCCTTGGAAATTGGCTAGGCGAATTGGGAATGAAAATTCTTTATGGAATCATGGCAATTGCAGGTTTATTACTCTGTGTGTATGTATTAATCCAGATGGCTAAAAGTGTAATCAGCTCTATTTTTGACAAAGAAAGCTGTTTCTGCTTCTAGCTCTACAGTTATGTATATGTCCCCCACAATGAGAGCGAGAAATACCAATACTCTTGGTACTCGTCAACCACCCATATATTCATCTCTGATTATCAAACAAGATACCTAAAAGAGATAGGTTTCTGTGAGGTTTCTCCCTTGGAGTTTTTCCTCTCCTGAGTGGTACGCAGAAGAATAAATGGGACTGGTCGATTGGATTGTTCTTCCAGAACGAAAAGGAGGGAATGTAAGGTTAAAAATTGTATCTGTCAGTTTTGTTCCCTTCAGGACCTGAAAAGGTTAAGGCAATGTGCGTCAGCTTCATTCTACTCAGGGACTTAAATAGTTACATATTATAGTCTCCGTTAAGTTTTAGATCAGCTGGGTCAACATGTCATCTGCACAAGAAGACAAGACCGCCTTATAAGACCCCATTAAATAGCTATTGCTCAGCAGTAAAATGTCTACATAAAGGCATTTTGTAAAGATTACATGTAAATTTAGATGTGTGATCTATATGTGGGAACTCAATTTGTAACAGATGTAATGAACCGACAACGGCTTTGTGTATAAAAACTGCTCTCTTCTTATTAAAGTCAGTTGTGAGGAATCGGTATCCCATGTGTTACTGCTTTCTCTCACTCCGGGCTCGTAACTCTCATATCTGAGACCAAAAGAGTATAGCAGCCGCGTGATGAAAACTCCCTGGGTAGAGTAAAAGAGGTTACCTGCTCTAAGGTCTGGTCAGGTAGATGGACCTAACATGGTCCTTTGAAACAGTCAATACATTAGGTACTACAGAAACCTCCCTGAGAGGTAACCCTGAGTTTGCGATAGCAGTCATGCAGTCTGTAGCGGATACCTCAAATACTGTGGAAAAGTCAGTGAGAGACAGTATTGTCTGAGGAGTTGGAATCCCAAATTCAGAGGTTGCATGCGATACGGTGGGGGGAATAGGGAGAGAAGAACTATTCTTTGCTGTGGGAATTTTAGAGTCATCCATGGTTATAACAGGACAGCTGAACTCGGCATACTCCTCAGGCAAAAGTACCCTTCCCTTCTCTTCGGAGCAAGATGATACTTCTTCAGGGAATGTCGGTTGTTTTTATCTCTGTGCTCTATGGACTGAAAGTTTACCTGCCTAGCTTGCAGCATCAGACTTTGGGGGTTCATTCACCTTTTTTTCTCTACTTTGTGTCATAGGGCTATGGGATTCCCCTCTTCTGCTCCGCCCTGGTTCTCCATTGGTTGATGGCTCTTTATATAGCTGCCTTGCTCATTCACACATTGCTGAGCATAACCTAGTGTGACGCTGTGCCTTGCTATATTCCTGCCTTGAACCTTGTTGTTTCCTGCCTGATTCCTGCTTCTGCCTGACCCCTGCTTCGTATTGGACTCCGCATCTCTCCTCTCCTGACCCGGCTACGTACGACCATTCTGAACTCTCTAATCCTGACCTCAGCTATCCTCACAACGATTACTCTACACTCTCCAATCCCAACTTTGGCAAAGTACTCCAACGATCTGATACACTCCAATCCAGACCCACCAAGTATAAACGACCACTCTACATTCTATACTCCCTGCTGACCCGGCTTGCAAGACCAATCTACACTCTAGGCGCGCCCTCGCAGTTGTGGGTTGGCATTTATACAATTCCCTACCTCACCCTCGCGGCCGCGTCTGGTTTGTGGTGAGCTACACTTTCCATGGATCTCGTTTCAAACATGCAAGAGGGTAGTTACTGTGGAGTGTTTGGGGCAAAAGCCGGATTGGAGCTGGCTAAGGAAATTTGCCTGGTTATAGTAATCGCTTAATTTGAAGTAGTTACATTGTCCGAAGTCTGGATAATATTGGAAGGAAAGTTTGGTCTATAGTTTGAGACAATGTTTTTGTCCTCACTTTTGAAGACTGGGACAACCCTAGCAGACCCTTCCTGGTCTGTCGGAAATAAAATAATAATAGCATGTTCTTGTATAGCGCTGCTAGTTTTACATAGCACTTTACAGAGACATTTTGCACTGCCCTGTGGAGCTTACAATCTATGATGTTGGTGCCAGAGACACAGGGAGATACATTGACTTGTGTCCAAGGTCACAAGGAGCCGACACTGGGAATTGAACCAGGTTCCCCTGATTCAAACTCAGTGCCAGTCAGTGTCTTTACTCACTGAGCCACTCCTTCTCCCTGATATGGCCTGAAGATTGTGTGTGTGGTGTGTGGATTGGACACAATGGACGGTAATGTTAGGTTTATAATGTAAAGTTAATTAACAAATAAGAATAACAAACCAGATAACTAGTAATTTAATAGTAAACTGTGATATAATAACAGTATATTTACTGAAGTAAAACAATAAAAATGTCCTGTTGTCCTATCTCAGTCAGATGTAGTGAAAACCAGGTACAGATAGTCACACACACACACACACACACACACACGGCCACACAGTTATTTTACATTTTCTCCCATGTGATAAAGCAGGGGTGGGGAACGTCCGGCCCGCGGGAAGCAAGCATGCAAAAAAGGTTAAAAAAAAAAACCTCCCCCTCCCCTGATTGGCTGCCCGTGCTGTCACTCTGCCATGATTTATTTTTTTGGCCCGCCTCTTCCTGCAGGGAGCAATTGTAGGGTGCAAGCCGGGTCTCCCCTTCCCTCAGCACCGCCCCCCTCCCTTCTCTCCTCCAGTAATGCCGGGTCTCCCCATCCCTCAGCGCTGCCCCCCTCCCTTCTCTCCTCCAGTAATGCCGGGCCCTCCCCTTCTCTCCTTCAGTAATGCCGGACCTCCCTTTCCCTCAGCACCGCCCCACTCCCTTCTCTCCTCCAGTAATGCCAGACCTCCCCTTCCCTCAGCACAGCCCACCTCCCTTCTCTCCTCCAGTAATGCCAGACCTCCCCTTCTCTCAGCACAGCCCCCCTCCCTTCTCTCCTCCAGCACTGCCCCCCTCCCTTCTCTCCTCCAGTAATGCCGGGTCCGCCCCTTCCCTCAGCACTGCCCCCCTCCCTTCTCTCCTCCAGTAATGCCGGGCCCTCCCCTTCCGTCAGCACTGCCCCCCTCCCTTCTCTCCTCCAGTAATGCCGGGTCCTCCCCTTCCCTCGGCACTGTCCCCCTCCCTTCTCTCCTCCAGTAATGCCGGGCCTCCCCTTCTCTCAGCACTGCCCCCCTCCCTTCTCTCCTCCAGTAATGCCGGGTCCTCCGCTTCCCTCAGCTCCGCCCCCCTCCCTTCTCTCCTCCAGTAATGCCAGACCTCCCCTTCTCTCAGCACAGCCCCCTCCCTTCTCTCCTTCAGTAATGCTGGGCCCTCCCCTTCCCTCAGCACAGCCCCCCTCCCTTCTCTCCTTCAGTAATGCTGGGCCCTTCCCTCAGCACAGCCCCCTTCCCTTCTCTCCTTCAGTAATGCCGGGCCTCCCCTTCCCTCAGCACTGCCCCCCTCCCTTCTCTCCTCCAGTAATGCCGGGTCCGCCCCTTCCCTCAGCACTGCCCCCCTCCCTTCTCTCCTCCAGTAATGCCGGGCCCTCCCCTTCCGTCAGCACTGCCCCCCTCCCTTCTCTCCTCCAGTAATGCCGGGTCCTCCCCTTCCCTCAGCACTGTCCCCCTCCCTTCTCTCCTCCAGTAATGCCGGGCCTCCCCTTCTCTCAGCACTGCCCCCTCCCTTCTCTCCTCCAGTAATGCCGGGTCCTCCCCTTCCCTCAGCTCCGCCCCCCTCCCTTCTCTCCTCCAGTAATGCCAGACCTCCCCTTCTCTCAGCACAGCCCCCCTCCCTTCTCTCCTTCAGTAATGCTGGGCCTTCCCCTTCCCTCAGCACAGCCCCCCTTCCCTCAGCACAGCCCCCCTCCCTTCTCTCCTTCAGTAATGCTGGGCCCTCCCCTTCCCTCAGCACAGCCCCCCTACCTTCTCTCCTCCAGTAATGCCGGGCCTCCCCTTCCCTCAGCACTGCCCCCCTCCCTTCTCTCCTCCAGTAATGCCGGGTCCTCCCCTTCCCTCAGCACTGCTCCCCTCCCTTCTCTCCTCCAGTAATGCTGGGCTCTCCCCTTCCCTCAGCACTGCCCCCCTCCCTTCTCTCCTCCAGTAATGCCGGGTCCTCCCCTTCCCTCAGCACTGCCCCCCTCCCTTCTCTCCTCCAGTAATGCTGGGCTCTCCCCTTCCCTCAGCACTGCCCCCCTCCCTTCTCTCCTTCAGTAATGCTGGGCCCTCCCCTTCCCTCAGCACAGCCCCCCTCCCTTCTCTCCTCCAGTAATGCCGGGCCTCCCCTTCCCTCAGCACTGCCCCCCTCCCTTCTCTCCTCCAGTAATGCTGGGCTCTCCCCTTCCCTCAGCACTGCCCCCCTCCCTTCTCTCCTCCAGTAATGCCGGGCTCCTTAGGCTCCGCTCCTCTGTCCCTCCCTTCAGGCTCCGCGGGCCTGCCAGTCTCATCTGCACTGGCTACCTATACTGCTCCAGCAGCCCATCCACGGGCCCCAGGTAACCCACATGCCCCCTTATACCCCCTCCCAGGCACCTTACCCACCCCAAGGAGGGAGAGGCCTTATTTTTGTTTGTGTTTGCAGAGATGGGCTTATTGTGTGTGTGTGTGTGTGTGTCTGTCTCTGTCACTCTGTGTGTGTGTCAATGTCACTGTGTGTGTGTGTGTGTGTGTCTGGCACTGTCACTGTGTGTGTCTGGCCCTGTCACTGTGTGTGTGTGTATGTGTGTGTGACTGTCACAGTGTGTTTCTGTCTGTGTGTCACTGTGTGTGTGTCACTGTCACTGTGTGTGTGTGTCACTGTCTCTCTGTGTGTGTGTGTGTGTCACACTGTATGTGTGTCTCACTGTCTGTGTGTCTCCCTGTCTATGTGTCTCCCTGTCTGTGTGTCTCCCTGTCTGTGTGTCTCCCTGTGTGTAGTCAGTGGGGGAAGGGGGAGGGTGAGGGGTGGGGAGGGGAGAATCCTGCTCAGCTCAAAATAGACTTTCTAGGGAGGTGCTATCAGGGTGAAAATTATCGTATAGGAGGAGAGAGAAAGAACCCTATGTGATGCACTCAGCCCTACTAATGAAAATAATAAATTTTTATTTATTGAAAGATGCAAACATAACAAATATATTTAAAACCTAAAAAGTGTACTGTGCAGTTCTGATGTGCGTTCACTCTGAATGACCAGGTAGTGTCATAACTCGTGTGATGCACAGTAGATAAGAGAAACTGTACATTTTCACAATACTAGTGTGTGAATATGGTGGATGCACAATGTATATGACCCTGTGGGGGAAACAACTAATGTGCACTCTACACAGGTATTGTAATACACAGGCGCTGGGAGCATTGGTAGTGCATTAGTGGTTCCGCTCTGTGTTACAAGGCTGCAGTGAGGTGCATAACACTGCTGCATACACAGGGAGCCAAATGCAAACCCAGATAGGGAAGAGACCCCCCTGATGACAAATCAAGGGGAGCGCTGCTAGGAAGTGAGTACAGGTGAGTATACCCCGTTATTAACCTCATAAGGGTACTCCAGACTAATAGCCAGGACTCACATTCAATCTGGCTCCTTCCAGATGGGGGGTGAGAGATGTTGTCACAGCCCTGCTGTGTATATATACTTAGGGCTAGCCTGTGCCAGCAGAAGCTCTCATATGCCTAGTTTCTAGCTAGTGGGATCCACATCTGTGGCCCACATCAAAGTTTAAAGCTCATCTACAGGACGTGAACAAACTCCTATGAGTTTGACACTGCAACAGTACAGCCGGCGTCGCTATGACATCATCCCGACGCGCGTTTCGTTCCAGCAAGGGAACTTCTTCCGGGGAGGGAGGGCGCCCTGCACAGACCTGCCTTTTATACCCTGCTGTTGCCATGGAGCGCTGGTGACACACTAAGAGGAAAGCTCCTCCTTTACCTAATGCTGTCAGCGCGGCCCCTGGTATCAGTTATGCAAATAAGGTCTGTGACAAGGGTATCCTGTGGTTAAAAATACATATGGGGGTTAAAAACCTTTAATAAAGCAGATGCACGCAAAATGACTGATTGCCTTATTGATTGTTATGATGTAAATGTACCCTCTTGTAATTGCAGTATTATTAAGATCTACATGCTAATATTGTGATTGTTTTTAACTTTAATGCATACATATGCCCTCTAATAATTATAATGTTATTATTTTATTAGGAGAGCCTGGGCATTTAAATACACACATACATTAATATAGGTGTACATAATGATTCTGAGGTAGGTATTGGTGGTCCTATCCATAGATGTATTAGAGGATGGGGAGGTTAGAGAGGGCGCATGGTGAAGAGGGTCTCATAGGAATGCACTATAATTGAAATCCTCATTCAAACCATGAGGTGCCTGCGTGCCCAGAATGAAAATCCATCTAGCCTCTTTTCTCAGTAGAGCATTGTCAATATCGCCTCCACGGAGACCGAGTGATACATGTTCAATGCCTTGAAAACCAACTGATGTGGTATCGCCATGATGACACAAATTAATGTGTCGTGCCAACGGCGTATCTACTTCATTTCTGATGGTGCTTACATGTTCAAGGATGCGGCGACGTAGTTGGCGTGAAGTTTTGCCCACATACATCAGACCGCATCTACATGTCGCTAGATAAATCACTGCACTTGTTTTACAGTTGAAGTAGTCCTTGATTGTATATGTGGCTGAACCAGTGGCATTTTTAAATGTTTTTTGTGAGTTAATGTGACCACATGCCTTGCAAGTCCCGCACTTGAAAGTGCCCTTTGTGGTGTTACTGAGCCAAGTTGTTGTGTTTGGAGTTTTGTAGTGGCTGTGTACTAAAGTGTCAGACAGGTTTTTGGGTCTCCTGTATGTGATGGATGGAGTATCATTAAGCACTGACTTATATACCTCATCCTCCAAAAGGATGTGCCAGTGTTTATTGAGGACCCTTTTGATCTCTCTCCACTGTCTGCTGTACGTACCAATTATTCTTACTGTACTTGGTTCGTTCACCATTTGCTTTTTATCATACAGTAGCATGTTGCGATCTGAATATTTGGCTCGTTTATAAGCTCTATTAATGCAGCTCTTACTGTAGCCTCTATCCATAAACTTCTGGCTCATAATTTGACATTGTTTCTCAAAGTCACCACTTGTGGAGCAGTTTCTTTTAGCTCGTAAGAACTGTCCCACTGGAATGCCCTCAACCTGCGGTCTGGGATGATGACTACTGAAAGACAACAGGTTGTTGGTAGCAGTGGCCTTGGTGTGGACTGTAGACTGGAGGACGCCATCGTTGTCTTTGAAAATCACTAGGTCCAAGAATGTAATCTGCTCCTGATTAATTTCACTCGTTAGGCGTAGGTTGTGATTATTACAGTTCAGTGCTGTCACGAAGGCATTAAATTCTGCTACTGTCCCATTCCACAGACACAGCACGTCATCAATGTAGCGTGACCATAATTCGACGTGCTGTGTATGTGTTAGCATCTCCTGAGAGAAGACCGTCATCTCCTCCCACCAACCCAGGTAGATATTTGCATACGTGGGGGCACACGTGGTGCCCATAGCAGTACCCTGGAGTTGGTGGTAGAAGGTGCCCTTAAACAAGAAATAATTGTGCTTAAGAACATAATCCAAAAGCTCAAGTATGAATTCATTATGATTATTATAATCAGAGCTTCGGGTTTTCAGAAAATGTGACACAGATCTGATTCCCACATCATGTTGGATACTGGTATACAGGGATTCCACATCGAGTGATGCCAAGAATGTATCTTTGGATACCTGTATACCATCTATTCTCCTTAGAATATCTGTGGTGTCAATTGTGTGGGAAGGAAGATTGGTTACATACGGTCTCAAAACCTGATCCAGATAGGTACTGGCAGGTTCATTGAGGGATTCTATGCCGGAGACAATAGGTCTTCCAGGGGGGTTAACGGCATTCTTATGTAACTTAGGAATACTATAAAATGTGGCTATTTTAGGCTTCTCAACCATCATATACTTAAATTCCTGTGGCGAGATTACTTTGTTATCCAGACCCTTCTGTAGAATTTTCCTCAGGCTTTTAGAAAAAGCCAGAGTGGGGTCCTGTTGTAACGCAGCATAACATTTTTTATCTTTTAGTAGCCTCACATTTTCTAAGACATATTTGTCTTCTTCTAAGATTACAATGTTCCCCCCTTTGTCGGCGGGCTTGATAATAATCCCTTTTAATTCTGAGAGTTCTTTTAATGCACTTTTTTCATCTCTTGTGAGGTTTTCTTGACCCCCTCCTGTGGACATTTTTTGAAAATCTTTGGTGACTAGTTTGAGAAACATATTAATGTTGGTATCAGCACTTAGGGATGGCGAGAACTTGCTTTTGGGTCTGAGTGTGGTGAAGGGGCAGAGACCAGGAGGTCTATTCGTCTCCTCCTCTAAGGATGACAGCATTTTGAGGTATTCACGGTCTTGGTCGTCAGTTAGCTCCAAAAACTCCTGGGTTAGAGTCATATTTTCCCGTCTTTTATGGAATTTTTTAAGGGCCAACTTACGTCCAAAAAGATTAATATCTTTCACCCAATATATTTGTTATGTTTGCATCTTTCAATAAATAAAAGTTTATTATTTTCATTAGTAGGGCTGAGTGCATCACATAGGGTTCTTTCTCTCCCTGTGTGTGTCTCCCTGTCTGTGTGTCTCCCTGTCTGTGTGTCTCCCTGTCTGTGTGTCTCACTGTCTGTGTGTCTCACTGTCTGTGTGTCTCACTGTCTGTGTGTCTCACTGTGTGTCTCATTGTCTGTGTGTCTCACTGTCTGTGTGTCTCACTGTCTGTATCTGTGTGTGTCTCACGATCACTGTGTGTGTCACTGTTACTGTCTGTGTGTGTGTGTGTCGGTGTGTGTGTGTGTGCTTGGGGGATAGAAGAACGAGTCTGCGGAGGGAGAGGCACCTCACTACCGTCTCTCCTCCTCCTCCCCACACCGGGCAGCAGCTTCGGAGGAGGGCACCTGCTCCGCAGTGCCGCAGTGTAAGATGAGAGGGAGCTATGCAGGGCCCTGACAGGGGAAGGGCAGGAGGGCCCTGGGACACCACCAGGCCTGACGCCTAATCCCAGCATCATTGGTCTCCTGGACTTCAATACATATTGTATGATTAACTTTTGCAGACACCCCCCCCAATGATCTGTGCCCCATAAATGACTGTGTGATCTAAGCTGTCAGACCGTCCCTCATGCATCTCAAATTGCCACTTCTTGCAGCTGATTGTCATTCTTATTTAGAGAGTGTCTGAAAGTGAGTGAGAGAGTGAGTGTATGAGTGAGAGGGTCTGAGAGTGTGTGATTCCCCCCCCCTCTCCGATTTGTGTGTGTGTGAGAGAATACAGACACCAACCCACAGTCAGTCATAGTCACCCACCACCCAAGTGTCAGTCAGTCACCCAAGTGTTAGTCAGTCAGTCACCCAAGTGTCAGTCAGTCACCCAAGTATCACTCAGTCACCCAAGTGTCAGTCAGTCACCCAAGTGTCAGTCTGTCACCCAAGTGTCAGTCAGTCACCCAAGTGTCAGTCAGTCACCCAAGTGTCAGTCAGTCAGTCACCCAAGTGTCAGTCTGTCACCCAAGTGTCCGTCATTCAGTCACCCAAGTGTCAGTCAGTCAGTCACCCAAGTGTCAGTCAGTCAGTCAGTCACCCAAGTGTCAGTCTGTCAGTCAGTCACCCAAGTGTCAGTCAGTCAGTCACCCAAGTGTCAGTCAGTCAGTCACCCAAGTGTCAGTCAGTCACACAAGTGTCAGTCAGTCACATAAGTGTCAGTCAGTCAGTCAGTCACCCACCCAAACCTGGAAAACCAGTTGCGAGTAGCAACATCATCAATACCAGCTAACATCACACGACTCACCAAAGAGAAGCAGTTCCAGCCATCACATTAGGGGTGAGTTAATTAAATGTTTGACCAAATATAGCAGGCTAATTTTTAAGTTGATAATTTTGTATGGCCCGCGAATGATGTTATAAATATCCAAATGGCCCTTGGCAGAAAAAAGGTTCCCCACCCCTGTGATAAAGGGACAGAGTTTTGTTTGTGTTTGAACTCATCCATTATTTCCCCGTCTCTTTGGGTAATACCCAGCATACATCTCACCATATTTCTTTTAGTTGTCTGAAGGTTCTGAATTATATTCACATTCAGGGTCTCAGTTTCACATCCATACATGAGCACAGGCAGAATACACTGGTCAGACAGGGGAAGGGTCTCTTGATTATGTTTTCCAAATGTGTTTTTATCGCATCTATTGACGGTCAGATACTCATAACTCTGCATTTCCAACCTTTATACGTGTCTGAGAGCCATATTGCACTTCTAACTCTGCTGCATGTGGCTTGTCCCATAACACCCAGCAGGCCTGGGGACTACGTATGAGAGGCCATGAACCATGAATATTCGCTAAATGTGACCATGCTCCGTGTAACAAGATAACATCCCTCTGTGCAGACAAAGGGGAAAAGGTACTCACCAGAGACAGGAAATGGAACAGTTTCACTCTTTATTGTGGTCAGATGTTCCTCAGTGTTCGTCTCTTCTTTCTCCCTTGTTTCTTCTTTAATCTCTAATCTCTCCATTACAACCACTGGGAAACCTGGCAATAAGAAAAGGAAAATCCATCATGTAAAGCTGGGAGTGGGGGCTCTTCTTGTGATATCAGTATACAGAAATACTCTATGCTGATTCCTATGGGAAAGGGGTGAAGTGATTGAGTTTACTTTGTTATTAACCCTTTGAGTGCTGAGGGAGCTTTTACCCCCGAGTGCTGAGAACATTTTGGAGCTACCAATGTTCAAACCACAATAACAATAATCTCCTCAATATAACTTTAGACAAATCATGTGTGCATTTTTCCAATAGAACAGGTATCTTATTGTAACAGGGTATGTCTATTCTACCTGTATTTCCCCTCTGTCAACCAAGTCCTAAGTAGTCTGGGCTGTGACAGGTTAATCCATGGGCTTTTGACCACCCTATATGCTCCTCTCTGATGGATACAAGTGTGGTGGTGACTCATGGCTTGTGTAAGCCTATCAGGGATAGGTATAGACCATGAGCCCGCCCCTTCTGGTTCCTGATGAGGGGCAGTGCCAAATTTAGTCAGTCCTGGTCTGGAGGAGGAAGAGACCAGTAGGGCTGTGCGTCTCTCCCATCGAGGATAAGCTCTCCAGAAAAGGAAAATCCATCATGTAAGCTGGGAGTGGGGGCTCTTCTTGTGATTTCACCTCCTCTGATATTGGTATAATATCTCTTGTAAAGAAATGTATTACTAGCCCTTCTGGCAGAAAATTACTTGGAGTTGAGTGTTTGACTCGCGTAACTGCAAAATAAACAGATATTCCCACCTCGCAGATCTCAAACACACCAAAATATCTCCTCTACTCACTTAATAAGTGTGGATCCATGCTGGCAGTGGGCAGTGCTGCTCTGAATGTGCTGAGATTGGGCAGTGCTGCTCTGGAGGTGCTGGCAGTGGGCAGTGCTGATCTGGAGGTGCTGGCAGTGGGCAGTGCTGCTCTGGAGGTGCTGGCAGTGGGCAGTGCTGCTCTGGAGGTGCTGACCGGAGGTTCCTTGATCTATATTTGTTGGATGACAGCTGTGTCTGTATAATAGAGAAAACAGAATTGGAATTATCTATTTTATTGGACAAATATACAGCATTTAGTATGAGCTTTCAAACCCAAGATTATTATCTCCGGAGAAGACAGGGGCACCCAAAAAACACATATGGTCCCTACTCAAACAGGAACTTCAATCTAACACTGCAACATACATCAATGGTTCAGGATTGTGTGATTGTGACATACTGTAACCATCTAGTAAACCAAACCGTATAAAAAGAGTCAGAGATAAACAGCCAAAAGACCAGCAACATCCGCTCAGTGTAACATAGTAACATACTGTACAGTTCTATAGTATGAATAAAAAGCAGATACATCAGACAGACTTTGATAAAAGCTCCCGATACTCTCTCAGGTCCAGCAGTTCTGCTCCATACTGACACAGTCTCCCTTTCCTATTTCATACGGTGAGAAGTGAGTAATGCAGAGGAAACAGTGCAGCAACTTCTCCTCACCTTACCCCACTTCTCACCATATTACATAGGGGGGTTTGATCCCTCACACCCTCATTCTTTTCTTCCTTATCACCTTCAGTTTCTCACATTCAGCGCCTTTGTACCTGGCAGGAACATCCTGCAATGCCATGGATCCCCCATTTTGATGAAGGCCGCTATGTCCAGCCAAATCGTTGGTTCTCTTTGCTTTAATAAAACTGGCTGCAAGTCCGTTGTGTCCTTTTCATTTACCTTCATATTCTAGGAATATACAAGTCATATAGGGAAGCCCCTTTGGAGAAGTAAGCACTGCCCATTGTAACTGGATATAACTTATATAAAGGAGAATTATTCCACACCTGCACTTCTCCTCGCCCCTGTTTACCAGTGGACTGAATATGTCTAGGGGTGGTTCTTGTTCGTTACCCTGCAGCTGTGTGCTGCCCTACCATTGGCTGCCTGTCCTTTAAATGCTCAGTCAGCCCTACTGCAAACTGGCTGAGCATAAACCCGTTTGTGTACTAGTGTTTGCCTCAAACGCCCTGCTGCCTTGTCTTGCCTATCTTGTTCTGACCTTGGCTTGTATCTGGACCCCCGTCTTTCTAACCCTTGACCTCGGCGTGCATTTGGACTTCTACTTCTATATCCCTGGACGCTGGCACAGCATAACAACTATCTGATCTCTCTATTCCTACACCACGGCAAGTACCTCGATCATTCTGACTTCTCCTACCCTGACTCAGCTACACGACTATCACTCTGCACTCCGGACATGGCTGCCCAGTTGTAGGTCGGTGGTTACCAACATCTTGCGGCCCTGTTTTGTTTGTGGTGAGCATTCGTTACAAGAATATAATTTAATCGGTGAATACAGTATGAACTGTATTTTCTTCCAAAGGCAGCTTCTACTGATGTGACTACATTTAATTGTTAGTGTTATGAGAAAGTATAAAGGGAAGACCAAGTCGCTTGTTTCCAGACGTGCTCTGCGGATACTTGTGCTTTCATAGCCCAGGAAGATGTGATTGCTCTAGTAGAGTGAGCCCTTAAAAAATGTGGAGGTGAGTTTCCTAATGCTTCATAAGCCAATATAATGAGGGTACTAATCCATCTGGCTATGGCTGTCTTGGAAGCTGGTTTTCCCTATTGTTACTCTTAAAAAAGAAACAAATTTCGGGATTTTCTAAAGGATTCTGTTCTGGAGATATGGGCCTTTAATACTCGGATAGCGTCTAACGTGTGCAGAGATTCTTCCTTCTGATTTTTGGGTTCAGACAGAAGGAGGGTACCCCTGATTTATTGGTAAATGTGGAATGATTACATTACTTTTCACTGAAGACTTATTCTCAACACACCTTTATTCTGATAGAAAATGCAAAAATGGGGATCACAAGATCGTTCTCCCAGTTCACTCACTCCTGTGGCTGATGTTATTGCCATGAGGAATACAGCTTTCAGTGATAACCATCTGATTGATATTGAATGGATAGGGTTGTGTCTACAGTGCTTGTAACCCTGATCCAAGGTCTTATTTTACCCATTACAAGGAAAAAAGAGTGGTGTGATTAGCGCTAAAAACAGATCAAAACAAATATGATAATGATTGTATGAACAGTGTGAATATTAAATTAATTAATAAACAAGGCTGCCAGGAACATCTAACCCAAACACAGTTAGTGAAACACAAAAAAGACAAATACAGACCGGCGCCTTAGAGTCCAAATAGGTGATATAAAAAGTCCAATGGATGGCTTGAAATATCCAATAGATGGTGATCTAGTCCAGTGGACAGCAGATTCCTCAACAGCAAAAGTGATATGCCATGCAGGGAAGACAAGAGAACAAAATCATAGTGTAACACAGTATGGTTAAAACATATAACATATAGACATACACAGACAAACACAAGCAACACTAAACAATAGGCTGACTAATAATAAAGATTTTAATAAACACAGTAAAATCCAGCACACTGGTGACGAGCAGGTTCAGGATCCGGTGTTTTAAAACCGGAATCCTACTTACAGCAAGGCCACAGGATATGAGCAGGTAAATGGTGTATTGGTGGTCCGGCTACAGATGCTTGTGGGCGCGTGCCGCGTGTAGAGTCCTGCAGGTGACTCCACGAACTGATGCCGAAAATGGCGACACTGCCTTCTCCTCCACAGGACGCCTTCCGTTTGCACCCGGAACTGCGTCACAACGGGCGGGACAAAGAACCCGGATCACACTCTCACCCCTTTGAGAGTCATTTACCAGCACCACTGATAGAGGAGCAGATCGTTGCAGCAGTTCCTGGAGTTGCGGTTCATAGGAGTTGGCATTCGCAGTGTGATCCGGGTTCTTTGTCCCGCCCGCTGTGACGCAGTTCTGGGTGCAAACGGAAGGCGTCCTGTGGAGAAGGCAGTGTCGCCATTTTCGGCATCAGTTCGTGGAGTCACCTGCAGGACTCTACACGCGGCACGCGTCCACAAGCATCTGTCGCCGGACCACCAATACACCATTTACCTGCTCATATCCTGTGGCCTTGCTGTAAGTAGGATTCCGGTTTTAAAACACCGGATCCTGAACCTGCTCGTCACCAGTGTGCTGGATTTTACTGTGTTTATTAAAATCTTTATTATTAGTCAGCCTATTGTTTAGTGTTGCTTGTGTTTGTCTGTGTATGTCTATATGTTATATGTTTTAACCATACTGTGTTACACTATGATTTTGTTCTCTTGTCTTCCCTGCATGGCATATCACTTTTGCTGTTGATGAATCTGCTGTCCACTGGACTAGATCACCATCTATTGGATATTTCAAGCCATCCATTGGACTTTTTATATCACCTATTTGGACTCTAAGGCGCCGGTCTGTATTTGTCTTTCTTATTTTACCCATTGTCTTGAAGAATTGCTGAATATAAGATGTTCGGGATCGATGCCAATTGTGGGTTCACATTTTCGTTTACGTACAGTACCAGGATATGAAAAGTGACCAAAAGCTATAACATGATTTGGGATGTTATTTATTTTCTAAGACAGATTATACTGCCTGCGGTGACCGCACACAACTGCAACCACAGCGATCTGTGCACTTGCCTGCAGGAGATTGGGGAGGCGTGGCAGACGCGTCACTAAGCTGGTTCGCCCTCACGTGATGCTTCCGTCACGCGGCAGCCGCCTGAAAAGACAAATTTGTCTGAACAAAATGCTGCTGCGTCAACGCGCTACAGCGCAGCTGGTGCGAAGGCAGCAACACGGCTAGTATAATCTCGGCCTAACTTTGAACGGGTTTGTCTATTTGCACAGAAAAACCTTGTCCTCTTAGGATCTCCCTTTCAGTCTCTAAACTGTAAGGTGCAACATGTGTAAGTTTGGATGGTTGATGGGCCTGTGTGAGAAGGCCCTGACATTTCTTTAGCTCTGTGCACCAGGCTCTTCTATCAGATGGTTGCAGAAGGACCAGAGGGGGTGATTGACAGATATTGGGGGGGGGGGGGGTTGAGAGAGACTCATTACAGCCCATCACCACAGACCAGGTGGTCTCAGGGGGGACCGAGAGGATGATTGATGTGGGTCCTACCAAAGTAGGGAGCTGAAACCCCAATTACAGCCCATCGCCATAGATCAGTGTTGGGGGACCGGGAGGAGTGGGGGAATTGCCAGGCAGCTCAGATAGTTCCATAGGCCGACCCCACTCAGAGAGAAGGAAAGGCAGAGAAAGAGAGACAGCCATCAGGGATGAGGCAGAGACAGAGAGAGGCTGAGAAAGAAACAGACAGAGACAAAGCTACTGTAGTGCCGACGAGTATTCTAAAACAAATCTGGAGCTATCACCAACAAGACCCAGGTACATGCTGCAACATTTCTGCAGACAGACTAATGACCCATCGGATTAACAGCGAGGGTCCCTGGCAGTCCCATTCAAACTGAATGGGACTGCCAGGGACCCCTGCTGTGTTAATCCGATAAGCAATTAGTCTCTGCAGAAATGTCACTGACATGTTGCAGCATGCACCTGGGTCTTGTTGGTGATAGCCCCAGATTTTCCAAGGCAAATTTAAGGCAAGTTTTAGAATACACGTCGGCACACCTGTAGGGAAATAGAGAGGCAGCCAGTGGGAGAGAGTCAGAGACAGGGAGGGAACCATAGAAGGAGAAAAGATTTAATAGACAGCGGGCTCAAGAGACAACCAAAGTAACAGAGTGAGAAAGAGACAGCTGAAGAGAGAGAAAGGCAGAGACAACAAGATAGAGAAACCACCAGAGAGAAATGGAAAGAGACAGCTAGAGAGATAAAGCCTGCAGAAGAGAGAGAGGGAGCTCAAAAGACCAACAAAGAAAGAACCTAAGAGAGAGAGGGAGACAAGAAGCAAAAGATAGATTGCCAGAGGGCAAGAGAGGGCTGAAGAGGCAGCCAAATAGGGAGAGATCGAAAGCCGGAAAGAGCCAAACGGCACAGTACCACTGGGGAGACAGCCAGTAGTGACGTGTGTAACGATAGAGTGTCGCTGGCCTTCATTAATAAAGGTGAAGCCCGGCCGGCTGCCCCTAAAACTGTGTGCAAAGGGCTGAAGTGTCAGCTCTTGGGTCTAATATTACGACTTGATGTTCTTTCCTGTATTTCTGTTCCCATTTTACGGTCCTCTGCAGGAATGTAAGCTGGGGATGCCAGGTATAGTTAGGGTCCCTGTTAGGGAATAGCTGCAGGACAGGGACTCTGGCAGCAGGAGATTAAGGGTGGCTATTATGGAGCAACTAGGGTTAAAAAGTGTATAAAGTGTTGCTGACCGGGGTATTTTGTAGTACTGTTATGTTACCTGCTAATAGTGTATAATTTGCGGGTACCCGTCTGTACATAAGGACGGGGCGGGCTATGGAAGTCCAATGGAATTCTATGGGGAATCTGTGCTCTGCGACCATGTTCTAGGGACCAAGTTGTATTTTCAGCCCAATGTTAAAGCGGAGTAAAAAAAGAGACATGAGATTTGGGGAATGTAAGTTTTAGGTGGGATATTTGGGTCGAAATATATTCCTTTTGTTTGCAGGAGTTTGGGGGAACAAAGTTACCGGTAGCCCACTAATTCTCCGTGCAGGTATGTTTTGCGGCTACGCGGGGTGAATTACATTGGGGCTGCACGGTGTCCCCCAGACTCCTGGTTTTCGAGCCCAAGTATCCCTAACCCCTTCCCCTTCCAGGTATAAGGTCCCCCAAGGTTTATACTTTATTAAAGTATGTGTTATACTGTATGTATACATACAGGTCTATGCAGCCCGGGCAGCCACTTAGGTGCCAGGATGTCTGCATAGACAGAGCTCAAAGGAGAAAAGATGTCCAGAGGTGAGAAAACTGTTTGGTGAGCGGGGAAGTGCCAAGTGACAGGTCCCGAGAACAGATGGCACCTTTGTGACTGCTAGACCTGGTGAAGCCTGACCAGCGGGTTGCAATGGGTTAGCTGGGGGGGTAGGGGGGAAATGCTGCAAATGGGCGCATTTCCCATTATCTAATTCATATTTCCCGCCCACCTGGTTGGGCACGACCCCTGACATCAGCAGCCCGACGAGCCCCTGCTCTGATAGGCCGGTGAGGAAAATTCCCACACTCTGATTGGGCGCTAGTCTCTCTTCCATGTTAGACAGACTTCGGTGTCCTATGTAAAGGACTGCCCAATCAGAGAGCTCTATCAGTCTCTCAGACTCACAGGTAATCTTGGGACTTGGTCTAGTGAAGCGCTGACAGATTTTCCAAGGTGCTTTGCTCGCAATAGCAAAGCACTAAGCATTGAGGTGCCGGAGAAGCCCAAGCTGAGGACAAGTTCTGAGAATTGGACGGAGCTGGAACCAGCTGGAGAGGACAGGGTAAGCCTTTGCTGAAGCAAGCACCCGGCACCTAGGTAATTAGTGTCTCTCCCCCCAGTGTGATGTGTATTTTACCTGTATATTGTGTATTTGCTGTGTGCTTGCACGAATAAACCCCATTTTATTCAATAACTCTGCCTTTGCTAGTTTAAATGATCCCAGAAGGTTTTAAAAGTTCCTGGTCTCCCGTGACAAAGTGGACCCCGGACACAGAGGATATAGACAAAGTATCACGCCAAGGGAAATGAGGAATCCATATGGGTGCAGAGGCTGGCTTGTATCTGTCACGGGGGACCAGGAACTTACACATTTCTACCGGGATCATATCACTGAGCATAGCCAATAAGTAAAATAAATTGTGATTTATGCCGTAGAAACAGGCAAACTCATTGGATTACAATAGGCAGAAGAAAATACACTTACTGGAGGTTTGGGGTTGAAAAACTAACTTTTGTGATTGAAACAAAGTCTTTAAATACTCCGTTGGTTGACCGGGTCTTAGCCCAAAAAGTTCTGGAGCTCAAATCGGTATGAGACTCCAGCAGCTCCCGCACTTTCCACTCCAAATGGTACTGAAAGTCTGACTTTTCTGCTTAAAGTCCTGTAGCGGTTTCCTTGCCGTCTCCGCAAGGCTTCTTGAGTCGGTCCGACCCCTCCGTGAAGGTTACACACTTTGGACCTTGGAATCACAGGTCGGATCGGTGTTCTGATCCCTTAGGAATCTCCTTAGCAATCCGGAATCTGCCCTCTGGGCTGGAACTAACTTTTTTTATAACTTTTTCAAAGTCAGTCCCACAGCCTTACAGCCAACCCACATGCGTGGGAACTTCATCTCTAGCCACTCACACACTTTGCCAGGTTTGTGAAAGCTGGCACCTATGGCTTCAGAAAAGAGAGACGACATGTGCACAAACCTCCATCTTGCCCCTTACTATTCAAAGCCCTCCCGCAGGCTCTGTGCCTTCAAGTCTAGAAGGTGACAACAGGCCAGGCTGGTCAGCTATCAGTCCAGGACACGGGTACTTTATTTAGCCATTTTGCCTGAATAGCTTTCACACCCCTGGCAGCTAGTGTCACTTTAATCTACGGACCTTGGATTAGACTCACTGGCACCAAAGCCCAGGTGGCCAGGAGCACCCCCTTCTGTCCCTAGGATGAAAGACCCTGCCTGGTTTAATGTATAAAGTAATACATATTTTAAAAGACTGCGGCTTAATAAAATATACTTTTATACATTCTGTTGCTAAAATGTGTTACAGTCCTTTGGTGTATGAAATAGTGTAAAAACTAAACGGTTCCCCTTACACTAGCCTTTATTTCTTACAGCAAACTTTACTTTTAAAACTCTCACAGCCTCATCTCTGGCTAAAATAACCCCCCAAAATGTATACTATGTTTAGGCAGGCTACGCACACACTGGACACACTGGGCATACCCTCATTACACTGGGGACCCCGATACAGGTCTAGGGGTACCTTACACCCCCCTGGTGCCCAGTTTACCTTTCCTCTTTGGGCTGCAGCAGGACATCCTGGTGGTGAGTCGCAAGAACGTTTTCAGGGCAGGAGTTTGCCCAGAGCAATATGCTTTGATATATCCGAGAATCTTCCTTGATGCTCGGATACATCTTTTGTGGTATCCTGTAATTTTGGAATCCTGATACATAGCCACATTCTGTAAAGACTTTCTCCGGCAAACCCACCCTGGAACTTACAGCCTAGAAATCTCCTGGGCCCAGCACCCAAGGAAAAGGCAAAACACAGAAAAATCTTTAATGTCGCATAATTTGCAGTCACAGTAATGCATGCACAATACACGGGCCAAAGAGCTGACTCTCTAGGACCCCAAACCAGCTTTCAGGGGCAACCAAGTGGACTTAACCTTTATTATAAAGCCTGGTTACCCCATCACCGTGACAGTATCCAACTCTCCTTGCTCACAGTTAAGGGAGGGGGCGTGACGATAATGGGTTTTTCTGTGTAGTTTTGCTGAAAATAAATTACACAAACGGTTAATTTCAGTTTTAAAATACAATATTTTCCATAGGAAGTCAACTGGAGTTAAAATGACATTTTAAAAGCACCCATTCTTCCTCTGGCTTAGAGGTCATCAGGGTCAAATCTGCCCATATTAAAAAAAGGGACCAACTTTATCAGTCAATTAATTAACCGTGTTTCCAGCAAAATGGACACCCAGATGTACAGGAAGTGACCCGGACATCTTTATGCAACATAAAGGGACTTCCAAAGTGCTTCGGACAGGGCAAGAGGATGTGACCAGAAAGACATTCCCCATTCCTTACAAATGCAACATCATTAATTTATGATGTGCCTCCAAAAATGGGAAATATATATTTGTGACGTGAAATTCGGTGAATTAAATGATAAACACACCACAATATTTATTGTGCACTGGTAAGAAATGTGTTTCCTTCTCTAAAATTAGCAGTCGCACGGTAAAGCCTAATCTTTATGCTTGAGGCAAACTCACTTGAACACGATGAGGTGGATCACATTATTTTACGAGTTACATTAAGAGAGTTATGGGGTGTGTCACGTACGGCACCACTGTGAGCATGTGACTTGCATATGGGACAAGGGTTAATAAACAGCTCGCAAGCGGTCTCACTTTTCACCTTTGTAAAGTTCCTTCAAAATGAGCAATATCTCCCCTAAATCTGTCACGAACAGCACACAAGTGATCACGTGACATAGATATGATAGCAGGGTTAATACTCATAGATACTCTAGTCAACTCACCTATCCACCCCGCAAAGTACTGTCAATGAGCTCATATTAACCCCTTACTCAATTGCAATCATATCTATATGCTTCCACCACCGGAGATAGTATGCAAATAAAAGATATTAATTTTACATATCTGCCATGGTCTGAGGTCCCCGATTATAAACAGAAAAAACAAAAAGCATGTGTGTACACGTGGGGCACGCACGAGGTGTGTACACGTGGGGCACGCACGAGGTGTACACACGTGGGGCACGCACGAGGTGTACACACGTGGGGCACGCATGAGGTGTGTACACGTGGGGCACGCATGAGGTGTGTACACGTGGGGCACGCATGAGGTGTGTACACGTGGGGCACGCATGAGGTGTGTACACGTGGGGCACGCATAGAGCATATTGTGTGCGTGTTTCATGAGGTGTGTGTGTGTGTGTGTGTGTGTGACTCCCACTTAACATTCGGGATGCACATTGATACCCTGACAACCAAGACCTATGCCAAACTAGGGGTACTTTACAGGAACAAATCCTCCCTAAGTCTCTTGGTTAGAAAACGTATTGCACAGCAGATGCTAATGCCAATTATTGACTATGGAGACACCGTATATGGCTCGGCACTTCAAACCCACCTTAGCAAACTTAACACCCTCTACAACTCAATTTGTCGTTTTGTTCTCCAATGCAACTATAACACACATCACTGCGAAATGCTCAAAGAACTAGATTGGTCATCACTCGAGTCTAGGCGCAAAGTTCACCTTTCCTGTCTTGCCTTCAAATTCTTCATGGGCAAGCTACCCAGCTATCTGAACAAGCTCCTCACCCCTACCACATGCAGCACCTACCATCTGAGATCAGACTCCAAAAGACTGTTCATGGTCCCAAGGCTCAACAAAGTATCCGGCCGCTCCTCCTTCTCTTATCGTGCGCCCTAAAACTGGAACAACCTACCAGAGACTCTCATATCCACCACCAGTCTAACCACCACCAGTCTACGTTCTTTCAAATCTAAGGCTATCTCACATTTTAATCTGGTCTGTAACTGTTTCATACGCCCATAATATAAATTATCTTTAACTGTGCATGTAATGTCTTGTATATAATGTATATCCTGCTCATTATGTAACTGTATTTGTAAACATGTATTATTTGTCTCAACTGTGCCCAGAAAATACTAGAAAATGAGAGGTAACTCAATCTATTACTTCCTGGTAAAATATTTTATAAATAAAATAAATAAATGTGTATGTGTTTTTCTACGTGGGGCATGCACGAAGTGTGTGTGATGCATGAGGTGTGTGTGTGGCATGCATGAGTTGTGTGTGTGTGGCATGCATGAGGTGTGTGTGTGTGTGTGGCATGCATAGAGCATATTGTGTGCGTGTTGCATGAGGTACCAATGTTTATATGGGGGGGAGGGGAGTGGGAGGATGTCACTTGACAGATTAATAAAGAAAAATTAAAAAAAAAAAAAAAAAAGGAATCTGGCCCTCTGCTGAATAACTTTGGACACAGCTGCTTAGAGGAGATATCCGTGTAATACTCGGTCTCTATGCTGTACTATAGGAAAGAGGCACAAATAGGCTCATATAGAGACTGTTACTGGTAAATAATAACTGTGGGAAGTATCCTTAGTAAAGTTCTATTAGAAAGATGTAACTATTTATTGGGAATTTATAACTATGCTTTATAGGGGAGATTTGTTCCAATATGATAGATATTAGGTTTCTAAAAATCCCTTAAAACAATTGTTTATGGGGGACTTCCGGTGACGTGTACCGGGATGGTCGCATAGTGAGGGAGCTCCAGGACCCTTGGATATAATATTAATTACAAGCGCACTTAAAACAAAGATTTCGGCGGCGATTTGAGGGGAAGGGTTGGCAAAACCCCTGGAGGTGGCTAACCGATCGAAGAAAGCGCCCGCTGCAGCGGTATCCAAGTTTTTCTCCCCGGCCAAGCGCGGCTCGAGCGCAACTGCAGAGGGGCAAGATGGCGCCGGAGACGAGACCCGCCGATGGTGACAAGCAGGGAGCGAGCTCGGATGAGCGAGGGCCTCATAAAGGATGAAGGGATAACTAAAACATACCTGGAGGAGCTATTATCCACTATGCACGCAAAATTACACCAATCCCTGCAAATGGACCAGAGGGCGGCGGTGTCTGAGCTCAAAGAAGAAATCAACGGCCTTTCCCAGAGAACAACAGAGCTGGAGACAAGGCTAGGGGAGGCCCTGTATCAGCAGACTGCAGCTGATGAAGAGATCATCAGATTAGGTGAGTAAATTAACTCACTAAGGCAGGGGGTGGGGAACGTCAGGCCCGAGGGCCATATAAGGCCCTTGAAATAATTTGATCTGGCCCTGCTAAAGCAACTTCTATAACCGGGGTCGCGATAATTTTAATCAAAATGGCCGCCACGCGCCCGATCGGGAGGAGGTGGTGTGAGGCGCCGGCAGGCCTACACGATCCCCAGCAGCGACCGTACTAGCCCCAGCGATCCCCCAGCAGCCACCGTACCTCCCCCGCACTCACCCCGCAGCATTCCCCGCACTTCCCCCATGTTTCTCCAGCAGTTCCCCCCGCACTTACCCCAGCATCCGCCCTACACGATCCCCCCAGCAGCAGCAGCAACTACCAGAGGTAGGGGGCGGGGTTCTGTGTGCCTGCCGTGTGCCTGCCTGTCTGTGTCTGTATGGCCCGCGAACGATGTTATAAATATCCAAATGGCCCTTGGCAGAAAAAAGGTTCCCCACCCCTGCACTAAGGGATGGGCTGGAGGATCAGGAGAACCGGGACAGAAGACAAAACCTGAGGATCCGTAATGTCCCGGAATCGGTTCTCCCGGACACCCTACGGCCGTACCTGTTAGAGTTGTTCGCAACTGTTAGGACCAGAAGGTCAGGCCAGAATCTGCACTTGTGTTAAGCATCCATTTTGTCTGTTCATAACCAGTTAAGATTCTGTAGTCAGCCTTTTGCTGAAATATAATTCCTAATGCACTCAGTTTCTGCCAAATTACATTTCCTTTCTCCCTGCTCAGGATATTGCTAAGATACTTTTTGTATTGTCAGTTTCCTGCTCTTTTAGTTAAAATACAATAGACTGGTTCTATGAAAGAGGCAAAATCGTATAACTTAGTTGATAGAGATTCAAGGTCTCTTTTGATAACAGACAATGAATAAGCTATGTATTGTAACATTGCCAGTATTGGGAGAAACACGTCCCAAAATCATGCCACTAATATGTCCTGCTCCTAAATCACGCCTCTAATCAAAGCTACGCCCAAGACACACCCAGGTTACGCCTATGTTACGCCTATAATCAATATCTTCTTTTTCTGGTATAAAAGTCATTACCCTATGAGTAATAAATTGAGACAAAGGATTTGAAACCTGGCTTGCGTTACGTTTCATTTCTTTCGTTTACCGGGCCTGTAAGTTCAACAAAAATCGGAGATAACGAGTGGCAGTGCGTGAAAGCTTCCTGGGGGAGTCTGCTGCAAACGGTGCAGATGTGTGTATATCCAGTCACAAGGCCTTCAGCTCTCTTGGCAGAGGAAAGGTTCCTTTCAGTTCTGAAGCCAAGGGAAGGAAAAGTTTTTCCTTCAGCAACTATATGTGATGATCTGGAAGAAAATGACCTGGAAATAGACCGCGCACACCGAGCACTTGGCCCCCGCTCTGAGGATCCAAAGCGCAGGAGAGATGTGATCAGACTGCATAGCTACACATCTAAAGAAAAAATCCTCGCAGCCTGCAGATACAAAGACTTTATCCAATTTCAAAATGAACAGCTACAAGTTTTCAGCGACTTGTCCAAAACAACGATCAATCGGCAGAGAGAACTTAAGCCACTGACCCTATTCCTAAGGGAATGGGGAGCGAAATATAGATGGGGGTTTCCCTTTAGGTTGACGGTTAATAGAAATGGTAAATTCTTTACCATAAGGCACCCAGAAGATATTGAACAGTTTATCTGTGCACTGGGTCACACTCCACCATCTACCCAGAATAAAGATGTGCCTAAACCCCAAAGACCGGACCAAAGAGAAGGCCCCGTCAGAGCCTCAGAGAGGCTAGCAGGTGTGAGTACGCAAAAGGATTAAAAATAATTGTGAATTACCTCCACTTTGCCCCCCACGGCCACTGCTGATCTTCACCATCTACCAAATGTCTGCGAGATGAAGCTCAGGACCCGACTGGCTGTATTCCCCTGTAATGCGGACTGTACTCTGCTGTTTCCTGCAACAGAAGAACCGAAATGAGAAGTTTATGTTCCAAACCGACAGCTTTCCCCCGCCGCGCACGTGTTGGATGGAGCTCCTATGAAGGAGTATCTGACACGCAAGCCAGAGAAGTACGCTGGAGAGGAAGATTTGGCCTCATATTGTGGCGGGGGTGGTGGATTTTCCCTTTGGGATGGGGGGGCTTAAGGTCCTATGTGGTTCACGGGGTTTAATGACCGGAGCAGCGGAGTTGAGATCGCCTAGGGGCGTGGGCAAGGGATAGGTGTCCTCCAGACTGAAACCCCAGGTTTGGGTTGAAAATGTTGATTGTGTACACCTTACGTTAAAGAATTCATTGTTGATACATCAATGCCAAGAGTTATCAATGCAGACTAGCCTTGTAGGGGTTAGAAAAATTCATACACCATAAAGGTTTGAGAGTTTAAGTAGAAGTTGTTCCCCTCCTCCCCTCCCCCCCCCCCCCCCCCCCCCGCTACCAGGTACTCCAGACGAAATTTGACGCACCAGAATTGGACTTATTCAAATACCTCCAGATTAGGCAATTCTTATAAAAGATATTACCAAAAATTAGATTTTCCTCCTCTCACCAATTTTGAGAAATGTTGTAGAGCTGAAAATTACCAAAAAGGATTAATCACCAAAATATATGCTGATATGGAGGCAGCACTGGATATGCCGGATCATGATTATATTGCTTAAATGGGCGGCTGATTTGAACATAGATATAGACAGAGAGGAATGGGAAAACATATGGAGTATGCAACAAAAAAGTCCATTTGCACCACAATTAAGGAAAATATTTATAAAATATTATTTTACTGGTATCTTACCCCAGCCTGGCTAAAACAGATTTACCTGCTGGTATCAGATCTATGTTTGGAGGGGATGTGGACAAAGGGGGGACATGGTCCACATATGGTGGACCTGCCCAATAATACAGGTATATTGGGAAACTATCCAATCCCTGACTAAAGCAGTAACAGACATGATAATCCCGATTGATCCGTTGACTTTCCTGCTGGCAAAACCGGTGGAGGATACTGACCGACCAATGGGGAAATTAATTTATTTATCAGCAGCCAGATGCGCTAAAGCAGCCTCCTGGGAAAAAAATGACCCCTCCCTCCAGGAAAACTGTTATAGGCAGAATCAATGAGGTTATGCTAATGGAGAAACTTACGGCCTTTTTGAATCAATTAACAGATGACTATTATAAAATCTGGGGCCCCTGGCTGGCCCTACGCTCAGGTCCAAGCTGACTGGTCCATACCAGATAGAGGAAACCTGAGAAGTGGGTCCACAGAGAATAATTTAGGCAGAAAAAGATGAAAACATTTTTCTTTTGACAAGGGCACCAGAAGGAGAAACGGAAGAGTAGCTAAAGTAATAATAGAATACAAGTTAGCCGGAGAACCGGTTAAAAACGGGCCAAGAATATGGCAAGAGATATCCACATGAATGAAGGAACAATGGCATTGTCACTTGAAAAAGACCACTTAGGTCGAAACGTCGTGTTGGCTCAGTAAATGAGTTTATTTTGCTCAAATCCGCAGTGCCCTTTGTTCCTTCATTCATCTGTCTTGGACTGATTGCAGGCTTTCGTGCAAACACTGGAGCACCGGTTATTGTATGTTTTTTCTATTTTTGAGGTGTGCAGCATCACTCTATTTGTTCAAGAGATATCCACACACAGGGAAAAATCGGTGCACCGCCGGAGAAAATATGCAAAGGCTGGCATGTGCTTAATGTTGAGTCTTTATTGATAGAGCATAGCAGCAGAGTTTCTGGCGGATCCTGTAACGCGTTTCACCCCGTGGGGCTTTGTCAAACAGAACATGGCAAGGTAAGCTCTGTTGGCGAGGAAAAACGGGGACAAACCCCCCATTCTTCCCCTCCATCTTTAGCTTTCCCCCCATTCTTCTCACTCTCTCTCTGCTATGTTTCCTTGCTGTTTCTTGTTCTTTTTTTTCTGTATCTCAGTAATAACAGACAGATGAGATTCCCACTGGTTGGGTGGAGTTAATTTCAGTCGTAATTGTTAGGTTACTACAATATGAAGTGAAGCATATAATAATGTCTAAAGACTATTAGACTATTAAAAACACTTTGTATTGTTGTTTATTGTTATTTTCAATTTACTCAATAAAAACTATTTGAAAAAACAAACAAAAAAAAAAAACAATTGTTTGTTTATTACTGTTCCTCTATTCAAACATTTGAAGGAGAAAAGCTATTTTGATGCTTATAATGGATCAGTTTAACCCTTTGCAGAACAGACATTTAAATGTTGGGAATTGTACATTCATTATATGACACTGACTGAGACATTAATCTGTAATTACTTTGAACACATTTCTTGTGTTGAAGTTTACATATTATGTGTGAACTAAAAACAGAATATTATCTCTGACTTGGAAGAAACAAGTTACTAAGAAACTGCAAGTAGTATATCTATATATGGGAGATCTTGTCCTCGTTCTGCATTCAATCCCCTATTGTTATTCCCCTATTGTTATTCCTCTTTCCTTAGTTGATATATTAGGGTTTTCCCGGTTCACGTTATTTGAATGTTCTTTTACTGGATTCAACTTTTTGCTAAATCACCATTAACATTTATAATCAACTTTTGCATGCAATGTTTCATGGATTCCTACAGCCAATAGTACTGTATCACTGGATCTTGTACCTTTCTGTTATCTTTGTATATTTGCACATTTAGAAAATGAGGGGTTAACCCCTTGTATGCTACAGGCATGAGGCTGACGGATTTGCGAAACTCTAATTTATTGAAGCCAGAAACACAACGTTTCGACCATGCGATCTTTCTCAAGTGATATAAAGTGGCATAATGACAAAGTCCTGTGAAGTCCCTTTTATATCCCCACCATCCCACAATGCCCTCTGGGAATTATCCTAGATGAAATGCAGGTGTGCTGATCTGCAGGTAACTCCCTCTGTTCATAGCGTCCATTAGAGGCTTCAGTACTTTAATGAGGGGGCGTCAGGTGATCCTCCGTTGTCTTCATGAGTCATAGCAGACTCAACTAACACTTGAACAGGTGACCACCAGGGGTCACTATAAGCCCTATAAATTGCACTCTTAAGTTACAGTATCAGACACTGTTATAGGTGGATAATATGTAATTAGTAGGACCAAAGAAAGGGTCCACTGACCCTATGACAACAGACTCAAAAGCATAATTAAAAACAAAAATAACATTTTAATAAAACTATTTGTGACAAAACAACATATGTAGTGGACATATAAACACAGGATATAAAATCCTCAGTGGGAGAGATGGTTGAATATGGGGATGAGATGATATATATATATATATATATATATATATATATATAATAAAAAAATAAATAGATGATACCGTTCTGTGGCTAACGAAATGCTTTTATTTGTGCGAGCTTTCGAGATACACTGATCTCTTCTTCCGGCGATGTTACAATGAATGAAGCAAGCAAAGGGTATACTATAAACAGTGTCTATTGGAATGTTATCTGTGCTGGTCCTTCCCCCGGTGTGGATGTGTTTTATGGCTGGAGGTGTCAACTAGACAGTGATATCATCTTCCTCAGCAAATGCAAGAAGGAGCACCTGATCCCGAAAGGACTCGTCCACTCCAGCCATAAAACACATCCACACCGGGGGAAGGACCAGCACAGATAACATTCCAATAGACACTGTTTATAGTATAGCTTTTGCTTGCTTCATTCATTGTAACATCGCCGGAAGAAGAGATCAGTGTATCTCGAAAGCTCGCACAAATAAAAGCATTTCGTTAGCCACAGAACGGTATCATCTATTTAATTTTTGATTATTGAAGCTCGGCTAACACGGTACTGATACCTCTACGTGTGTGTGTGTGTGTGTGTGTGTGTGTGTGTGTGTGTATGTATATACAGGCATACCCCGTATTAACGTACGCAATGGGAACGGAGCATGTATGTAAAGTGAAAATGTACTTAAAGTGAAGCACTCCCTTTTTCCCCACTTATCGATGCATGTACTTTACTGCAATTGTCATATACGTGCATAACCGATGTAAATAACACATGTGTAACAGGCTCTATAGTCTCCCCGCTTGCGCACAGCTTCGGTACAGGTAGGGAGCCAGTATTGCTGTTCAGGACGTGCTGACAGGCGCATGCGTGAGCTGCTGTTTGCCTATTGAGCGAAATGTACTTACTCGAGTGTACTTAAAGTGAGTGTCCTTAAGTGGGGTATGCCTGTATATATACATACATACATACCCACAGCTCATATAGGAGCTAATGACCGGATATAAGGTATACAGGGTATAGTAACAGTAAATTGTACGGAAAGAAAAACTGTTAGTGGGACTAGTAGAAAAAATGGAGAGTGAACTCCAATGTTCCAATGCTGCAATCATATAAAAAAAGCAAAAAATGCAATCACTGTCCAGGAGTAACTAGGAATGTCTTTAGGCAGGTGTGAGATAATAAGTATTAGGGAATAAAGTCAAGATGGCTATAAAGGTATGGGCACACCAGTCGGGGGTTAATTTGCAAATGTGAACCAAAGATACAAAGCAGTGAGGCCGCAGCCACATAAGCTATTGATCAATAATAGTTCCAATAATGCTAACCTGACCCGACCGGTAATCCTGCCACCTTTTCAGCCGTGCAATGCAATGAAGCAAAAAAATCCCCTCCAACCTGTATAAGGCAGGGGAATCCCAGCTGCAGAGGAATCAAAGAACCTGGGTGCTCCTTTCGCTGATCTGCCGATGGACACCGCAACTCATCTGCTGCCTGGCGTGTATGCCAAAACCCTCAGCTCGCCGATGTTGATGACGTAGGGGCTGCGTCTCCGAAAGCCACGGCCGCACTGTGCTGGGGTCCCACGGGTAGTGCGATCAAGCCCATAGATAACACTGGGGCTTTATACCGCGAGGCAACCAGCCGTGCTGTGACCCGGGCAGATGACGTGTAGGCAGTGTCACAGAGCTCACCGGCTGTGTTGCGCTGGGGTCCCCGGGTAGAGCGCTCCAACCCTCCGATCACACTGGGTCTGCCTCCAGAAAGAAACGGCCGTGCCGGGACTTGGGATACTGCATGCAGGGTATTGCTATAGCGCAGATCAGCTGGATACCGCCTCCGTTCAGTGTTGATAGTAAACACCTGTAGCCTCAGAGACTGCTGTGTGCTCCATACCAAGTAGGTAATAGGAGGTAGGAAAGGCGGATGGGCACTAATCCTAGTAACACATAGTTCTACTATGATGTCCTACCTTTTTTTCTAAATAAAGTAATTTTTTTTTTTTTTTCAACTTTTTATTTTCATTGTTTTCCAAGCATACAGCGGTGTAAATACATTTTTTGGCCAATATTAGCTGAGGTTGCCACATAACTTGCTGATTCTCTTACACATAACACGTTGACTCAGGGGGGAAAGGGTTGCGCCACATCGGGGAAGACACATGTGGGAAATGGGGGGGGGGGGGAAGGGGTAACACAAAGGGGGGGGGGCAGAGGTGGGGTAGGGGGGGATGGGGAGGGGGTGTTGACCCGTATTCCACAGCTTCTTGTAACTCCTCGAAACTCTCGGCTCACGCCGTGCAACCCAGTGTTGGGCTGTTCTTGCCACGTCCCCTCAAAGTAATTTTATTTTACTAGCTTGTAGTGTTACTAGGATTAGTGCCCATCCGCCTTTCCTACCTCCTGTTAGTGGGACTATGCACTAAAGAATAGCTATAAATGAGGTCATAACAGCAACCCAACACAGCGCAACAATTGACACATATACATAAATCCCCAAACGATAAAAAAACAAAACAAAGATATATCATACACTTGTACTGGCTACATGGATAATAACCACAAATGGTAAGATAATGTATGTTGACATAATGTTTATATGTCCACTATATATGTTGTTTTGTCACAAATAGTTTTATTAAAATGTTGTTATTTTTGGTTTTAATTATGCTTTTGAGTCTGTTGTCATAGGGTCAGTGGACCCTTTCTTTGGTCCTACTAATTACATATTATCCACCTATAACAGTGGGGCTTATGCAGAGAGGAACGTTATTTAATGTGAAAACGGCAGGAAAATAGCCACAGGATTGGAGAAAGTTATGGTCGTATGCTGAAAGCTGCGTTACCTCATTTTTCTGATGAGATTCAAAATTGCCAAGTTTTTCTGGCTAGATTGAACTCGCTATAATATAGGGCAGAATGGCGAGTTGCAGTGCATCTATGCTACCTGCATACCACCCTATTTTAACATGGCGAATTTACCAATCTCTCCACGTGTTTGGCAATTTTTAAAGTAAAGAAACCTGCTGTGGCGAATTTTATGAATCTCTCCATGTTCTCTGCAGGACAAGCTTCTCTGGTACGTATTTTCGCCAAAAGATGGTGCTATTTCCCTTCTCTATCTTCTCTGCATAAGCCCCAGTGTCTGATACCGATACGGCAACTTAAGAGTGCAATTTATAGGGCTTATAGTGACCCCTGGTGGTCACCTGTTAAAGTGTTAGTTAATTAATTTTCCCTGTGCACCAAGTTTTTTAATCATCTGTACTACTAGGTGAGCGATTAGTCACTATGTTTGTATGTCATAGACTCCCCTGTATGGTGCATCCCCAGCATCTGATCTGCTCCGTCACCGCTTGGTGCTTTCCCACGTCATGTTATCCATCCGGGCATCATCTCCTTGCGATCCTCACTCCGTTCTGATCGGGTCTCTCCCTGTGACGTCATTGGCTCCTCCTGCCATATCGTGGCATTCTTTGTATACATCTGCTGTATGTGTCATCCTCTGTGATCAGCAGACTTATCATGCAGACGCATGGAAAAAACAGATCAGGAGGCCTAAATCAGCACACAGGATAATGCATGTCCTCATAATAAACATTAAACTGACTGTATGTGCAAAGGGATTACAAACGGAAGCCGTTGTGTTGTGTAATGCGGGGGCGCGCTCATTTTGTTACATTTGGTTAAAAATAATGTTTTTTGCATGCGTCTGGATGATAAGTCTGCTGATCACAGAGGATGACACATACAGCAGATGTATACAAAGAATGCCACGATATGGCAGGAGGAGCCAATGACGTCACAGGGAGAGACCCGATCAGAACGGAGTGAGGATCGCAAGGAGCTGATGCCCGGATAAATAACCGGACGTGGGAAAGCACCAAGCGGTGACGGAGCAGATCAAATGCTGGGGATGCACCATACAGAGGAGTCTGCTATGACTCATGAAGACAATGGAGGATCACATGACGCACCCTCATTAAAGTACTGAAGCCTCTAATGGACGCTATGAACAGAGGGAGTTACCTGCAGATCAGCACACCTGCAATTCATCTAGGATAATTCCCAGAGGGCATTTGGGGATGGTGGGGATATAAAAGGGACTTCACAGGACTTTCTAATTATGCCACTTTATATCACTTGAGAAAGATCGCATGGTTGAAACGTTGTGTTTCTGGCTTCAATAAATTAGAGTTTAGCAAATCTGTCAGTGCTGTGCGATTTCTTGCGTTCCTGGGTATGCTGCAGGATATCATCCATTCGTAGGAGCACCGGTAATTCTATCACCTTATTGGATTTTTTATGGTTGGTGTGCAGCATTTACCTTTATTCTAAGGCCTGTAATATAGAGCGCGCTGTTGCGCTCATCAATTACAATTAACGGTGGGAGGCTGACGTTGATAGTTGAGAATCGTGCACGGCCGCGAGCGGTGACGCAGCAGACCAGAGAAAGTACAAGAAATTTGTATTTCCGCGCTGTCGCCGTGCCACTATGAACCAATCACAGTGCGGCATATTGTTGTGACATCATAACCACGCGCGTCACCGCTTACCCTCTACAAACGAGCCGCACACGCACCAGCGGAGGAGGGAAGAGGGCTCTGTGTCTCACTTCTACATCTCCAGTTCTGCACAGACCTCACCCTCCTCCTCTGCACAGACCCTCCCTATCTCCCCACTGTCCCAGACACATGATTTAAAACTTGGACATGAGAATGCAGCAGATATTTGGGACATCAGAACATACAGTCAGACCAGGACTGTCCCCAGGCAAACGGGTCAGCCTCACACAGAGAAGCTATAGCCCATAACACACACATGATGCTGGCTGGCCCCTGTGGTAATGAAGGAGTTAAACTCCAACCAATACTCCCTCAATCTAATTACTTTCTAACTCTATTTAATAACTTTTCCAATCTTATCCTCACTGATTCCTAATGTTAATTCCCAATGTAAAATAACCCCCATTATCTCCCAGTCCCTGTGATACCAGGAGGAGTAACCCCCCCAGTGCCAGAGGCTCCCCCTCACTATCAGAGGCTCAGCCTCTCAGGCTCCTGTGTGTAAGGAAGCTCAGAGCAGCACTGGGATAATGTGCACAGGTCACACAAGGGAGGGGAAGGGAGGAGGAGGAAAGCACTTACCCAATAACACAGGCTGAAGATCTCTGTGCAGCAGGGGGTGGGCAATGTGAGGGGGGCACAGGAAAAGGGACTTAGAGGCTTCAGAGCCTATTCCTCAGTGTGTCCCCCCCTCAGTGCCTGAGATGTGCACTTTATCCCCCCTCACTGTGTGTGTACTTCCTATGGAGGGTGGGGGGAGCCCCTGTGATCTCTCAGTCCTTCCCTGTGGGAGTGACCTGGATTCCCTCCTCAGGATGTGGGACAGTCTGTGCTCAGGATCAGTGTTTCCTGCCGGAATCAAATCTCAAACACCAGGACATCCGGCTACAGCAGAGGGACCATAGAGAGGGAAGAGGGGAGGCCAGAGCGCCCTCTAACAAGCTCATCCTGAGCCCAAATGGAACAGCGACCCCTGGTGGGCTCCTAAGTAAGGTGCGGTGAGTGCCCCCTGGTGAGAGCTGCACGTGGTGCTGGCTGTGGGCTGGTGAGAAACATAGTGACAATCTCACCCCAATCTCCCACCGTATATAGTGCTAATTTATACTCAAAGAATTACAGCAAGTTTCTCATGGCAAACGGGCCTACATTTCCATCATAATCCCAGGACTGTTTTTCAATCAGTGACTGGTATTATTTTCACTAGTTCGTGCGCCCAGGACTGTTTGCTCTCTTGTATTTCAGTATTCTGTACAAGTCCCTATGGATGGATTTTTTTATTTGTCCTGAGGCAGCCATCCCTAATATCAATTCATTGTATTGTGTGGGGATTTTTTTTTTACACATTTTTTGTGTTAATTTTCATTATAATCACTGTATTTATTGGTTATATTGTTAATCACTATTGCACTTTATTAGTTTCACTAGTGGATCACTGTTCTAATAGGTTGAGCGCTTAGTATATGTGTTATTAGTTTAATTATTATTATCACTGTTTTAATTCTCTCTAATTAGGTTTAGGGCAGTCAAATCCTTTACATATAGATCCTTTAGGGTTGTAATTTTTGGATTTATAAATGTAGCCAGGTATAAAAATGGTATACAGCTCTTTCTCATGCTGGCAGTAACCCTGGTAAGTATGCAGGGTTGCCCTCATACCCTGGTGAGGTGTCATATGTACACAAGGGGAGTGGTAACATGCTCTGTGTCCACTGTTAGTGACACCAGAGGTGTGGCTGTTTTCTGAGTCTATATAAGATACAGCACTGCCAAAAGTTAGCGGTTCAGTTATGACTGAGTGAACAGTCTGGGTTTCAAGTTGAAGAAGAGTCTGCAGCAGTTCAAGGCTGTCAGATCTAAGTACCTAGGGACTTGACACAGATGGCGATCTCCCTTAGGGGAGAGGTGATCCAACTCTATTGAGAGAGAGAAGGAACTTCCCGAGAATGATGCACTTCACCAAAATGAGCGGCTAGAACGACCGCTATGAGGGGCAGTCTGTCCATAGTGATGCTAATAAAGAGGCCCTTGTTCATCGCAACCCTTCTGTGTGAGTGTGGAGTCATTCTGCAGAAGGAGGTACCACAGAGGAGGTCCTCATCAGATACATCCCCCTGCAGCCGCAGAGATCCTGATGAGGTGGAGACGCTGAATCGTATGTGAGTACGACTCAAATCACACTACCTCAGATGCCTGTCATGCTGATATCCCCATACCAACTCAGTGGGAGACTCAGGAGTCCTGTAAGCCAGCAGGTGCACCACACAATACACATCCATGTAATGGGGTTAGTAGACCACAGGGGCCAATGTGAGATTGGGTGGGTGTCTAACCGTTACATTTTTGGAGGGGCTGCTGAGATACCTATCAACAGGACAGGCTTTTGCTGGGCACACTAGGAAACAGGGAGAATGTATGCTGCCAGTCAGTGCTGTGGATGGAGACGGAGCCTAGGGGTAGTCAAGAGTGTGATGGATTTGTCAGCTCACAAGGACACCCTAGGATCCGGAGTGGAGTTAAGTGGGTCTGGAGACAGGGCTATAGCTGTTCTAGTCTCCTTGAGGCAGCTAGTGGTAGGATGCCTGAAAGAATAGCCTGGTAACAAGGGTCAGGAATTCCTGAGAGGGTCTGCGCTAGGTTGGCCAACAGTAGGTAGACACCCTAGTACTGCATGGGAGAAGCCAGAGTACTCTAGCCAGGAGCCAGACACTTACCGCAGAGCACAGACTGGAGGGAGGTGGACACAGCATACACAGAGAGAGTGAGCCTAGCCTGAGATAGTGCAACATGAGTTAGACGTACATTAGATACACGTAGGTGGTGCATCGTGGCATTCTTTATTGCATCGAAATGGCAGCTGCCCCGCAGAGAGGAGCGCCATGTGCGATACTAGAAATTACAGTGTGAAGATGGCGACCGCAAGTAGAGAAGCTCCGTGTGGTGCGGAGAGTCCAAGATGGCGGACCCCGGCTGATGGAGGGAGCACACGTGGTGTGTATACCACGGAGGAGCGGGCGACTGAAGTGACTTTGGCAGGCATGCTATGGAGTGGCGCCAAGGCTGTGGCCGCGCCGTTTTTGTCCTGCCTAGGATCCCAGGGTGCTACCCTGGAGGACAGTGTTGAGGACATTGTAGTTATGTGCGGAGGAAACGGAGAATCTGCTTGCCAGATGGTAAGCCACAACCAAAAATGTACCTCAATTGCAATCGAGAATGGCCGTGCAAGCCAAGATGGCGGCTCCCGCTTCCCTGGGAGACCGCGTGGGCCTAGTGCAGAGAATTCTGCAAATACTAAAATTGCAGAGCGTTGGTCAGGATTGGCGCCAAGAAGAGAACCCCACCCTGCTTGGGGGTATGGCACGAAAGCTGTGGCCGCGCCTTCATGGACTGTAACAGGCTCAGAGCCGGTACTGGGTCACCCAGTGAATCTGTGGGACCCTCCCCTAATATCTACCAGGGGGAGTGGTTTCCGACTTTGCCAAATGAGAGTGAAGCGGGCTGAGGGAGGAGTTAACAAACCGACCCCTGCCCTTCAGTTGCGAGGAGCTGGTGAACAGGCAAGATCACTACAGAAAGTGTCCCCTGTAACCAGCGTTGCAAGCGGAAAAGAGATGGACATCTCAGCTCACCCCTACTCGTTACCAGGAGGCTTCCTAGTGATCAAAGCGGGTGACACTGAAATGATCAGATGCCTGTGTATGCAGTGCCGATTGCCGGGTGGAGTAGCAAGTACCATGGCGAGGTGTCCCCAATGTGGCATCCACTACCTATGGGCCGTGCAGCCCTTCGTGCCGGGGTACACCGTGGAGGCGGGAGCGGAAACAGCCAAGATGACGGCTGAAGCCTCGCCCAAGATCAAAGAGGAGCCAGCGGATCCCGGAGAATGGGGATCGCTGTTGATGATAGCGACGGAACCTAAGGAACCAGGGGCATGCAACCGCAGTGAAGAAAAGCCCAGCCCGACATCGGTAGTGATGCGCCTACCGGCGAACCACCACAGCGGTGCTGTGAAAGAACCAGACCTTACCTGCCAAGCAGCGGAGCGGAGTCTCGAAGTGCCGATGTCGCCTGTGAGGAGTCAACCGGAGAGGAGGAGTCCCACGGCCATGGTGACATCCAGCACGGAAGGCGTAGAAGATCCCATCCTGAGCCGACGGAGCGGTGAGACACATCCTTACCCTCCCCAGGCGCCGGTGGTGGCAACGGCAGAGGAAGGCCTAGCCCAGGCCCGAGCGGAGCGGAGAGCAGAACCTTCACTTCCGGCGGCGGATGTCATTGTGGAGGAAGAGGTTCCGGTTGGGAGCCCAACCCAAGATGGCGGCGATGAGTCATACGAGAAGATGGCTGTGTCCTCGCGACTGCTGTGCAGTGGTCGCTTACCGGGAGCAGCCAAGAGCAAGAGCTGGCAGGCCCTGCAGAAGCCTGGGCACCAGGAGACGGGGGAACCGGAACGTCCATCTGATGATACCGATCAAGGTAGCGAGGAGCTGCAGACCATTGTGCCGCACCGACCTATAGCCTTTCCCTATGCCCAACCCCCGGCCTTAGTTAAAACCCCTGTCCCTGTCACCTCCTCATCTGGGTCCCAGTTGAGCCAAGGGTTATCTGGGGAGTCACGGGACACATCTGATGAACGGACTGGGTCAACTCTGGACTGGGGCGATTGTTTTACCTCCGATGAGGGATCGGGGAGTGGAGTGTCTATGCGCAGAGTAACTTCATGTACTAGCGATAGTAACAGCGCCATGAATGTGAAATGTAGGCCTAAGCATTTAGGGTCAAATTCCAGGTCCACCAGGACATCCGGAATTTCTTCGGGGGGTGAACCGGAAGAAGTGAGGATACGGTAGTCACAGTAGAGAGAGTACGGAACAAGGAGACCAGATGGTGGGCGCCCATGTTCGAGGGGTTTGAGGCCTGGATGGACCGTACACGGTTCATATTGAGGAGGGATGGAATCGTGGATCACTGGTGGGGCGTAGGGGAGTTCTCTGAGGAGGAGCGAGTAGAGGAGCTTCGACTACGGTGGCATGACATACACGCGGGGGTAGTTACTCCCCGAGGGTCGGCCATATTTAGGGATCTAGTTGAACCTCATGAGCCGTTATCATGGGTACTGCCAGGCAGGGCTGGCAACAAAAAGCTGATTCGCACCAGTAGGGCTGAAAGAGCCATTGTCACCAAGTATAAGAAGTCCCATGGGCTAGAATATCTTTATGTGCCAGAACCCTTAATGCAAGAGATTGAGGATGGTAGAGACACCTGGCTACGGGAGACCATAGAGGAATACATTATGAGCAAGTCCGGTGGTTATGCTGGGTTTAAGATGGAGGAGCGAGTCTCACAGCTGATGAGGGTGTGGAGTGTTGGGCGCAATATTTATATGCACCGGATGGAATACAGGCCAGAGAGTGAGCCACCTAGAGAGTACAGTGACTGTCAAGGATGTAAATGGTAGGGAGGTACAGAAGCCAGACCCTAGGCACTATTAATAGTGTAGTGTAATGGGGATTCTCCTTAAGAGCAGTGCAGTCTGCAGGTCAGCATGCACTGTATACAATTATGTTTACTGTGAAGACATGATCAGTGTGTATAATGTATTTTTATATATATTGTTCTGTTGTGTGTTGCAGTGCTACCTGGAAGAAGGTTCCACAAATTTAGGTCCCAGCCTGGGTTTCACCAGGGGGAGAATGTAGCCACGTATAAAAATGGTATACAGCTCCTCATGCTGGCAGTAAACCTGGTAAGTATGCAGGGTTGCCAGCAACAATCATGGAGGTTTGCCCTCATACCCTGGTGAGGTGTCATATGTACACAAGGGGACCTTTGAAAAAGCGCGCTCCAGCGCGAAACATATGTCAGGTGGTTTCAGGACATGACGTCACTCCTCAGCGCTCGGTACACGGAGACACGCACCAGCCACACTGCGGCTGGAATGTCTATCCGTGTTCCTTCTATGGGCAACATGCAAGAGCTCCTGTTGATTGTAACAAGCTAAGTACATTGTTGCTTAGCCCACCTTATACTATACAATGCTACTATGCACAGGATGGGGCTTTACCAGGAGCATTGCAACTCTGTGTTATACTGTATTGGTAACTGACAATAAGTATGATTTCTGATGTCTGTATTTCTCTTATACCTACTATGAGCGCTATGACCTTGTAGCATTCATATTTTATCAACATATATTCCTACATTTTGTCTATCACACTCATTTAGGGTCTGACTTTATTTTAAGGACACTATTGTGACACTCATTACACTTTCTGTGTGGTGATGTGTGACGATTCTACCCTAAATTACCTCATAGACATTTGCTTCTCATACATTTGTAAGTGTTTTTGACATCTAAGGTTCAAGAGGCTATAACTTGATACGGTCTTTGAACCGTGCCTCAGGGCGTTATATATGCATACTTTATGCTAGCCCTATTTAGGGTTATATGTCTTTACTACAGTGTCCTCATTTATGGATTTTGATAATAATATGTTAGTAGGTTATTATTATACACCATAGTGCGCTTGAGCTGTGACCACACGCCGCTACTCATGTTATATGACACTATTTTCTGTATTTACTATTGGCCATTTATTGGTTACTACTTTTGTGCTATTTGATTATATTCCTATAGATTTAGTACGGGTAGATATTATTTTATTATGCTGCCAGTTTTTTAGTTAATAGTGCCACTCCACTGCAGGAGGGTACTTCTCTCTATTGGAATTAATATCGTAGCATATATACCAACTGGCCACTTGTAGTGTTAATTTAGGTCTCCTCTCCTATTTACTTTATGTGGAAACGTTTTTGGTCTGTCATTAGGGGGTGGTCTTGAACCTTCTTACCACACCCCTCTATACAAATTTAGTTTTATTGTGTATCTATTATTAAATGTATTTTAATTATATTTCACTTGCCTCACTATATCCATCTGAGTGCATTCCTAAGGGAACCTTTCTGTTTATGACTCCTCATCCCTTTTTGAAACAGATGAGATTTCAGATTACACCCATTACTATACTATTACTTTGAGCTCATGCGGGGGCTTCCTCCCTTCTCTCCCCTTTTCCTTGTCTTTTATTAAGTATGCAGGGATGCTAGCAACAATCATGGAGGTTTGCCCTCATACCCTGGTGAGGTGTCATATGTACACAAGGGGAGTGGTAACATGCTCTGTGTCCACTGTTAGTGACACCAGAGGTGTGGCTGTTTTCTGAGTCTATATAAGACAGAGCACTGCCAAAAGTTAGAGGTTCAGTTATGACTGAGTGAACAGTTTGGGTTTCAAGTTCAAGAAGAGTCTGCAGCAGTTCAAGGCTGTCAGATCTAAGTACCAAGTGCTTCCACACTGTGATCAGGGACCTGACACAGATGGTGATCTCCCTTAGGGGAGAGGTGATCCAACTCTATTGAGAGAGAGAAGGAACTTTCCGAGAGGGATGCACTTCACCAAAATGAGCGGCTAGAATGACCGCTGTGAGGGGCAGTCTGTCCATAGTGATGCTAATAAAGAGGCCCTTGTTCACCGCAACCCTTCTGTTTGAGTGTGGAGACATTCTGCAGAAGGAGGTACCACAGAGGAGGTCCTCATCAGATACATCCCCCTGCAGCCGCAGAGATCCTGTTGAGGTGGAGGCGCTGCATCGTATGTGAGTAGGACTCAGATCACACTACCTCAGATGCCTGTCGTGCAGATATCGCCATACCAACTCAATGGGAGACTCAGGAGTCCTGTAAGCCAGCAGGTGCACCACACAATATACATCCATGTAATGGGGTTAGTAGACCACAGGGGCCAATGTGAGATTGGGTGGGTGTCTAACCATTACATAAGGAACAACTGGACATTCAGAATAAGGATTATAGTTTATCTATAAGAAGATGGTGACAAGGAGAACTACTCTTTTGTTAAGTACATACAGCCGCGGCAGGGGTTATTTTAACACTTCTGTTATTTTGCGGTGGCATTTTCAGAATGCCACGCACTTCACCGCGTTCATGCCGAATTCATGCAGGCCGTCACCCGCGGTTGATCTGTTTAATGATAATGGTTTGGATTTAATTGGGTGCAATTCTACGCGTATTCGCCAGGTGGCAGATATTCATGAATTGTAATGTGTACACTACAGTACTGTACATGTGCTTCAGTAATGTGTCAACTTGCAGGTGTTTAAAAAGCACCATAGTGGTCCATTGTGAATTGACATTGGTACTGAAGAAGTTACAATACTGTATCAATGTAGGCGTTTCATATTAAAAACTCAATGCACAGTGTCTGGTGTTCTATTGTTCAGAGCGTTCCGAGATGAGTGCACCGCCACAGTACGTGTTCAAAAAGCCCGACAAGTCGTACGCTTATTTAATATGGGCTGCAATTAATGCAGCAGATGATAAGATGGCTGATGAGTTGAAGGCTACTCGCAGCTCAAAACAGAGGGTACAGAGAGGTATATGAAAATAAATAATCAGTGGGACTGCTGAGGTAAGCCACGAGGGAATTCCAAAGCGTGGGTGTGGAAGGAATGGAAGTAGATGGGGGAGACGCTGTAAGCTGCGTGTGTGTAGGAGGAGTCCCAATGGGAAACGCTACCTGAGATCCTGGGATGTAGAAGGCCTGGGTCAGTGCCCCTACGGATCCCTCGTGTAGCCCTTCTCCAATGCAGTCTTCTCAGCAGAGGGGACGCCGCCGTCCTAGATGTCCTCTGTGCAGTCTCCCTTCTGTGGCGCGAAGATCCCGAGTGCCGGAAACACGTGATGGTGCATCCGGTCCGTCCGGAAAAATCTTCCTCTCCTAGTGGACACGTGATGACACGGAGGAGAATAGACCGCCGCCAGCACCCACGCTACCTCCGATCCTCAGCGCGTCACTCCAATCAGGCAGTGGCAGGAAGAAAAATAGTGATTGGAAGGTTGAATCGCAAAAAGTCCCCAAAAAGCACTGACAGCTGATAAGATGGCCACTGTTGGTCAAATTTATCAATATTTTATCGACAATTATGACTTTTACAAATTTTCCCCAGATGCTCGTGTGTGGAAGGGTGCAATAAGGAAAAAGTTATGTATCGATCCGTCTTTTTTTCGTATTGATCCCGCACCCGGAGTTAGAGGAGGGTATTGGTGTGTTGCGCCAGATTTTTCCAGTATCTTTGATCATGGAGACTTCAAAAGGCGAAAGGTCATGGTAAAACCAACTAAGAATCGTCAGTCGCTGGAAAACAATGCGCCAGCACCTGAGCAGGATTTCACGTACAGATACCAGCAAGCTTGCATGTACCAAAACGATTTCCAGCTTCATCAGCTGTCAACTACAGGTGTATCAGGCCTGCTGTCACCTGTCAACTACGTGTATAATCAAGAATACTGGACTGGTGGCAGTGGCTTGGCGCCAAACGATTGGCAAAGTCTATGGTGAGTACGGCTGCCGTATTTTATTCTTTTTTTGAAATATCAATATCAATGCACAGTCAAGTGATTCTCCTGTAATCAATCACTTTGCTTATGTAACACCTGTGGAGTCAAGCCGCCATCGGCGTGCTACCCACTCACCGGCACCGCCGCGGGTCCTCCCGCTCCGCTCCCGTCAACCTCCCTTAATGCCGCTGTCACGGTAGCTTATGACAAGATATAATGAACACCAAATATCTGGGTTAAACTGAACGAGGCTTAGATATAATAAAATATATTTATTCCTTAAATAAGGTGAACACAGCAATATAGTACAATTAACAGACAAGAAGGTAACACTTAGCTTTGGGGGATGGAGAAGTATCAGCTAGCAATTGTCCAGCAATCCGGTGACATTCCAGGTGGAATCAGAAGAACAACTAAAAACTGTAGGGTTGACACAGTTTATATACCTGTGTAACCCTATTCTTAACATTGAATACAGACTATTGGTGAACAATTATCTGTATCCAATCCCTAACGTGAAGACACAGACTAACCCATGCCCCCCCAGCTAATTAGCCCATGTGTACTGGGACTCTATGGGTAGCCCCATAATTAAATCAGGGGCAACGACCAGTCTACCAAATGAAGTATCTGCATTGTTTGTAGGTGTAGACATAACACTTACAAACCACTCCAGTTTGATGATTCTCCACCCTCAGGTAACAATTAGAGTGGCAAAGTCTGTTGATTAGTACTTGGTCTGTTGATTAGTAGTTAGTGTAAACAATCAGGCAGTTAACTTTTGATCACAGTGCTTAGGCTCAATCAGCCGGCTGCTCTTCATGACCTATTAGCATAGCAGATAGAGTCTGCATTTTCAGGGCAGATCCAAAATACCATACATATACACTTTAATATCTACACATATTAATAAGTTCCATTCTGATGGGCTCAGTGGGTCGAAATTTGCCAGTTCTTAATGTCTACAGTGACTCCACATATTGGCCAAATATCAACTCTCTGCGACCTCCTGAACTGGAGATACAGAAATGCACTTTAAAACATTAAAATACAGGCTTATAATGAAACATGGGAACAGGGGAACATACATTTTCATGACATGACAAGGTGTAAACCACATTCCTGGACCGCAGTCCAGTTAACCCCTTGTCTCCCTGGTGAGGTCAGGGTGTGGCCATATGGGGTGCAACCCCTTTAATGCCGGGCCAACCCCCCTCTCCCTCTACACCTCCCCTCTACAGCTGCCCGATCGCCTCCGCACTAAAGCGTGAGCACCAAATAGTGCCGCTTCATGGCACGCACGGCGCACACCCGGCCACACTTACGGAGGACCTGTTACGTGCACGGGAGCGCGCAAGCCTCCTAACCCTGCCTCCTAGCCTTCAATGGTACTCCTTGCACCTCACTCCACCTATTGCAGCCCCAGTCAGCCACACACCTCCACTCTGCAGTTCTACTTTCTCCTACTTATGCTCAGCTGTGCCACTTGCACTTTGGCTGAGCATAGAACCTGTTGCTGTTCTCATCACTCTCTGCCTCCCAAGTCCTGTCTTGTTTTGCAGTCTTGTCCTTGTGTACCGAACTGGCTTCCTCCTTGACTTCTCCGAACCTCTGGCATCTGACCTTGGCTTACAGCAATAAAATACCCAGCTCTCCCCGCTCCCGACCTTGGATACGGCAATACGACTACTCTGCTCTCTCCGCACCTGATCTTGGCTTACGGTAATACGACTACATCTCTCTCTCTAACCCCGGACTTGGCTAACAGTACCTTCTACTACCCTTGCCTCTCCTGCCCCAGCCCGGAAATCAAGACAATTCTACCCTCGTGGCTGTTGGTTGCGTTATATCCTTTCCCACCTTAGCACTGTGGTCCCGTCTTGTTTGTGGTGAGCACAGCGTGACAGCTTATGGTTATTTAGTTCTATTATTTTAGTCCCAATTCGCGAAAATGTAGTCCAGCAATATCATTGGCTGAGCAGCTTCTACAGTGGATACTGAACAATTGGTGGACCGCTAGGCGCATGCGCCTACTGTGTCTCATTGGGACCTTGTTGAAACGCATATGCGTGTCATCACATTTAGGCGCATGCGTGTATGTGAACAAGAGACGCCCCCCGAGAAAATTATTGTTGGGACTGACCAAGGGGACTGACTGTGGGAACTTCTTTAGGGGACTGACTAATTTGAACCAACCATTACAGTAATACTTTTATTTTTCCTCAGAAAAGAAACTTTGTCATCAGGCAGAGAACGGCAAATGGAGGGATTTCGATGGATAATATCGCTTTTTGTAACGATGCTTGCACATTGCTGAATCTGATTTAAAAATCCAAGTACTGGAGGCGACAAGTTAGTGGCAGGGCAATTTTTATTGATTAGGATAGAATAACTGTGAGCTTTATAGAAAACCTTAAACAGTATGCTGTTGTTTTCATACAGTATACAATACTTTTTTACATACTGCTGCGGCAGACTTTATTCTAACAAATCACCGGTTTGTCCCTGGCTGGTTCCTGGAATGTGACGCTGTTCACCTGGAGCATGCCGCATTCCTTTTGCGTTCCCAGCCAGGGGTCATGCCCGGCTGACGTGCGGTTGATGTGTTAATTGATAATGGTTCAGGATTTATTAGGCTGCAATGCTTCGCGTGTCCGCCAGATGGCATAAATTCATGAATTGTAATGCGCCGAATCAGTAATGTGTCGGCTTGCAGGTGTTTCGTTTAAAAAAGATACTGTACCACAGTGTGCCATTGTAACTTGGCCTTGACCTTGAGACTGAAGGAAGAGTTGCACAAATGTATCAATTTAGGCTTTACATATTAAATAAAGACAAAGACTAGTTTCGCTTACACTATTCTCCAGAGACCCGCTCGCCATGAGTGTTCAAGTGCAGCCCGCTTTCCAAAAACCTGGCAGAAACTACGCTTATTTAATATGGGCCGCGATTAATGCAACAGAGGATAAGATGGCAACAGTTGCTCAAATTTATCAGTATTTTATCGAAAACTATGACTATTACAAATTTTCGCCATCTCCTCATACCTGGAAGCATGCAGTAAGGAAAAGGTTATGTAGTGATCCCTGTTTTCACCGCATTGAGCCCCAATTTGTTGGAGGGTATTGGTGTGTATCACCGGGTTTTTCCGGTATCTATGATCATGGAGGCGGCAAAAGGCGAAGGGTCATGTTAAAACCAACTAAGAAGCGACAGTCGCTGCCAAGCGATGCACCAGCACCAGCACCAGCACCGGCTTCCAATGACGGTCCCACCATCAGTGACAACCCTGAGCCAGACCCTGAGCCTGAGTTGGATTTCGCATGCAGTTTGGATGAAGCTTGCATGTACCTAAGCGATTTCCCGCCTCACCTGCTGACTACAGGTGGACTAGTCCCGCTGCTAACTATCGACGTGGATGATGAAGAAAGCTGGACTGGCAGTGGACCGGCGCCGGCACTAGCTGAATGGGAAATTCAATGGTGAGTACTGTATTGTTGCCGTATTATTTTGGTGGGGCTGGCTGGGTACTTCTTTAGGGGGCTGACCATTACTGTAAATTAAAACTTTTTTTTTTGTTTTTCCTCAGAAAAGAAAACGGCTAATGGGGGGATTTCGATGGATAATATTGTACTGTATGCTGATGTTTTCCTGCCGTACAGTATACTGTGTAATAAACCCGAAAAAATAAAACTATGCATTTATTCTACATGTTCAGTATCGTTTCATTATGTGTCTTCTACAGTATACTGTACAGTGGTATACAGTGCCTAACATCTGGGGGCAAAAAGAATTTTATTTGTAGGTCTCCTAGAACAGAAGTTCCCACACCAATTGTCCGTGAACTTGACCGAGGCCCTAAGTAGTTCCCACGCCAATTGCGCGAATATAATGTAAAATAACCCGTTCTGTGGGTCTGAGCGGGTTGAAATTCGCCTGGTCCTCATGCGGAGGGACCCTTGCCATAGTGGCAAAATATCAGCCTTGCACGACCCCCGGAACCGGAGATCCAAAAATACAGTTTAAAAGCACATTACCAAAGTGGCTTTTTTTCTGCCATGCAAGTCAATGGCAGAAACCTGAACTTTAACATTACCCTGACTCCGTTCTGTTGCCACGAGAGGGTCGCAATTTGCCATGCAATCCTGCCGCAACTAGGACTACATGGTGACCGAATCTGGGCCCTCTAGGTTGAACAGAACCGGACTTGTGGGTTCCAGGTTTCTGCTCATTCTGACTTAGCCGGTTCAAAGCTTTGTCTGCCATTACGCTCAATGGTAGGACCCTCCTCGCCGGCGTGACCCTTTCTCACCACCATTACTGCTTGGACCCTGTTGGGGTCAAGTGAGGGGGTTCCTAACATCTGGGGGCAAAAATAATTGTATTTCTAGGTGCCCTAGAACAGAAGTTTCCACGCCAATTGACCTAGTTCCCACGCCAATTTCCCTAGTTCCTACGCCAATTGCGCGACCAGGTAGTAAAAAATCAGTGCAGCAAGCATCTACATTTGTTACTCTGTATTTTGTTATACAGTACTATCTAAGGAGCAAATGGAAATAATGCACAGTATAGTGAGAGAAATGAAAATGTTCTTTTATTGGTGCAGTCAGTTCAAAAACATTTATTTACAAATACTGTACAATGTTGAAACATTTCAAGTGCACAGCAATTATAACCATCAACACACAATAATACACATTGCAGCCTTTATTAAATTATTTTTATGATGAACTGCCTTTTGAAATTACAGTGCTGCTATCTATTTCAGCCACACACCTCCAGAGTTTTTAATCCCTCCCTAGCCAAGCGTCAATGGTCTGAGTCACCCTATCCTAACAACCCCCTCTCACCACTGGGTCGTTAACCTTCTGCATATTGCCATTGTGTTATTAATCCACCCCTAGCCCAGCTACAAATGCTCAGTACGCCTGCGTCTAATCACACCATCCCCCTCCCCCAACCCATTAGAGGCCTGCTTTGGAAAATCCCCTCTCGAATTTGGAATGTAAATCTGACTGTGATGTGCACAGCACTGTGAGAATTGAGCGTAAACTGATACAGTACATGTTTTCACACCCTGATGAAATACAGTGTCAGTCAGTATGGTTTACAGTCACATGTTTTAAATTAAATACAGTACATTCTTTAATATCTTTAAAATAAAAATATATAAATATATAAATATAATGTAAAATAACCCGTTCTGTGGGTCTGAGCGGGTTGAAAGTCGCCTGGTCCTCACGCAGAAGGACCCTTGCCATAGTGGCTAAATATCAGCTTTGCACGACCCACGGAACCGGAGATCCAAAAATACAGTTTAAAAGCACATTACCAAAGTGGCTTTTTTTCTGCCATGCAAGTCAATGGCAGAAACCTGAACTTTAACATTACACTGACTCTGTTCTGTTGCCACGAGAGGGTCGCAATTTGCCATGCAATCCTGCCGCAACTAGGACTACATGGTGACCGAATCTGGGCCCTCTAGGTTGAACAGAACCGGACTTGTGGGTTCCAGGTTTCTGCTCATTCTGACTTAGCTGGTTCAAAGCTTTGTCCGCCATTACGCTCAATGGTAGGACCCTCCTCGCCGGCGTGACCCTTTCTCACCGCCATTACTGCTCGGACCCTGTTGGGGTCAAGTGAGGGGGTTCCTAACATCTGGGGGCAAAAATAATTTTATTTCTAGGTGCCCTAGAACAGAAGTTCCCACGCCAATTGACCTAGTTCCCACGCCAATTTCCCTAGTTCCTACGCCAATTGCGCGACCAGGTAGTAAAAAATCAGTGCAGCAAGCATCTACATTTGTTACTCTGTATTTTGTTATACAGTACTATCTAAGGAGCAAATGGAAACAATGCACAGTACAGTGAGAGAAATGAAAATGTTCTTTTATTGGTGCAGTCAGTTCAAAAACATTTATTTACAAATACAATGTTGAAACATTTTAAGTAACATCTCCTTTATTAAAGAAACACAGTACTGTATACAGTACAGTACAGTGGGATGGTGCGCAACACTGTCAGTCAGACCTGCACTAGTTCAGTCGTAGAGGGCAGCAAACAGGGCAGGTTTTCAGGGCAACCTTGAAAACCGTGCCTGTTTGTGGCCCTCAGGGACTGGAGTTGTGCATGTCCTGTGTAAAAAAAACACACAACAACATCTCCTTTGTTTAAGTACAGCAGGTACTGTAGGGCAAAACATGTGCAGTACAATACAGTTCAGCACAACAGTATGGTCTCACTGAAAGTCATCCAGATTGTCCATCCAGGGCCGATTCCTTGCATGGCGCAAAACGCCATTAATGCAGTCTCGAAAGCCTTTCATTACAGGATCTGTAACTGGATAAAAGCGCCGCAATTCTTCCACAATTTTTTTCCTTAAATTGGCAGGAAGCGCCTTTTTTTGGCGATTCCCATCGTAGTTCACTTTGAACACCCACTCGCAGTACAACGTGTAGGGAACATGGTGCTTAAAAATGATCAAGGCATACTTGTGGGGTACACCAGCACTCCTCACCCTATACTTCTCCCTGAGCGCCGGTGGCAGATCGCACAGGGTGATGTTGGGCACTGTTTCGATGCGAGCGGGTGTAGGTCTTTTGGGAGCGGGTGTACTTGAGGCGACGGGCGATGGTAGGTTTTCTGGGAGGAAGCTTTCCTCTGGTCGTGGTCGCCGGGTTGTCTCCTGGCGTGGTCTTGACGGGGTTGTCATGTCCTCCTCAATGGCATACATGTACACTGCATCTTCTGGTGGAGGGGTGCGCTTGGTGATGGGGGTGCGCTTGGTGATGGAAGGGGGTCGAAGGTCCCATTCATCACATCCATGTCACCCCCCTGCTCCAGCGTCGGGGAAACAGGGGCATTAACACCGAGCAAATAATGTATGCCCGCTATGTCAGCCTCTATCTTCTCCATCCGTCGATCCATCCGTTGTTCTATTTGTAGCATCCGTTGCTCCATTTGTAGCACCCGCTGCTCCACATTTAGCATTGTCTCCAGAAGCAGATCTATCTTTGCCAGCACAATAGAGTTCCAGGGGAGATCCACAGTTATCCCATTCAGGATCCGGTCTAATGAGCTGCTTGTGCATGGTGTGTGGACATCTGGGGGGATGGGTGCAACGGAGGATGAGATGGGGGTTCCCTGGACAGAAGCGGCATCGATGGAGAGTGGAGGAGGGGACCTGTGGATACCCGGTAGAGGAGAAGCGGCAGCGTCGTCGAAGAGGGATGGAGAAGGTGACCTTTGGATTTCCGGGCGAGAAGCAGAGTCGTCTAAGCGCAAAGGAGACAGAGACCCGTGGATTTCAGAGGCGGCAGCGTCATCATATGGAACCAGAGAAGATGGGGGTGGAGAAGACGGGATGAAGATTTCCGGGACAGCTACAGCAGAGTCGTCGAAGCATATGGGAGGAAGTGGTCTGCGGATTCGATGGGTTGGCTGCCATTCGTTTTGCGTAGAGAGCGTATTACCGTATATCTTCTTCACATAATGAGGCTGACGTCTAAGAAAACCCTTAGCCTGTGGGGTCAGCAGAAGGTTTTCTTTATTGGCCTTAGCCTGTCGCTTTGCCCTTGGCGTGGAAACGGCTGCCGCCTTTCGCTTTTTCTGCATGACAGGCACGGCAGAGGTGAGTGGGTTCTTGCATCCATAGAAACGGGGATGCTCCATGGAAGCGGGAGGCACAATGCAGTACAGTATCTGGACAAGGGCAAGGTCAGATAAAGATCAGCGAGTGGTGGGCTATGCAAAGTGTGTGACCTTTTATGCATGGCGGCCAGGTACAGGTGTTGAAAGTGGGCGTACTCAAATGTGAGTCATTAACGTATAAATACACCATCCATTTTGTGGATTCACTGCACATAGAATACACATCGACTAAACATCGAATTTACATTCTTGTGTTTGTACAGTATTTCTTTCTACTCGCAGAAATGCCTGTTAAAAAGATTTCCAAGGATCTCAGCATGCGAATGAAGGAGATGTACACGAGCGGACACCGAATTGCAGATATCCAAAGCTGGTTAGCTACTTCTGGCCTCGTTGTGCCATTAACCACCGTGTGCTATCATGCATACGGAAAAAACAGAGACCGCAAAAAGGCACGAAGGGTAACAAACGCGTAAGTATATTTATAAAACTTAACAAAAAAAAATCATATAGAAAACTGTACTGTACATCTACAGTACAGTTCTGTATCTACTGTAATACTGTTGTTATTTCTGTTGATTTATATTACAACATACTGTACAGTAGTTTGTCTATTTATATTTATAGTACAGCAGTATACATTTTTTGTATATTTCAATTAATCTTACAACGGTATATATAGGATGTTTATTTATATTACAACAGTATATTTATTTTGTATATTTATATTTCTAGTACAACAGTCTATATATTTTGTCTATTTATATTTATAGTACAGCAGTATACATTTTTTGTATATTTCAATTAATCTTACAACGGTATATATAGGATGTATATTTATATTTATATTACAACAGTATATTTATTTTGTATATTTATATTTCTAGTACAACAGTCTATATATTTTGTCTATTTATATTTATAGTACAGCAGTATACATTTTTTGTATATTTCAATTAATCTTACAACGGTATATATAGGATGTATATTTATATTTATATTACAACACTATATTTATTTTGTATATTTATATTTCTAGTACAACAGTCTATATATTTTGTCTATTTATATTTATAGTACAGCAGTATACATTTTTTGTATATTTCAATTAATCTTACAACGGTATATATAGGATGTATATTTATATTTATATTACAACAGTATATTTATTTTGTATATTTATATTTCTAGTACAACAGTCTATATATTTTGTCTATTTATATTTATAGTACAGCAGTATACATTTTTTGTATATTTCAATTAATCTTACAACGGTATATATAGGATGTATATTTATATTTATATTACAACACTATATTTATTTTGTATATTTATATTTCTAGTACAACAGTCTATATATTTTGTCTATTTATATTTATAGTACAGCAGTATACATTTTTTGTATATTTCAATTAATCTTACAACGGTATATATAGGATGTATATTTATATTTATATTACAACAGTATATTTATTTTGTATATTTATATTTCTAGTACAACAGTCTATATATTTTGTCTATTTATATTTATAGTACAGCAGTATACATTTTTTGTATATTTCAATTAATCTTACAACGGTATATATAGGATGTATATTTATATTTATATTACAACACTATATTTATTTTGTATATTTATATTTCTAGTACAACAGTCTATATATTTTGTCTATTTATATTTATAGTACAGCAGTATACATTTTTTGTATATTTCAATTAATCTTACAACGGTATATATAGGATGTATATTTATATTTATAGAACAACACAACAGTATACATTTTTGTATATTTATATTTACTGTATATTACAACATTACATCTATATACATTTTATATTGCTGCATATTAATAAAACAATATAATTTCTTTACATTGTCGGGAGACAACTGTTCTGGTGGACAAAATAAGTGAGGAGAATGATGAGAGGAGTGCATTAAGGGTTAAAAACACTCTGCAGGAAAAGCACAATCTGACTGTATCCGAGAGCAGCATAAAGAAGATGAGACGCAGCATTGGATGGAAATATGGACGTGTGAGGTTAGTACTGGACAGTACAGGAGGTAAAAGTGTTGTTTCGCAAACTGTACTGCACTGTGCCGCAATTTTTTTTTATTCCTTGTCATTACAGAGTGTACCCCATGATACGGGACGCAAACAAAATCAAAAGAGTGCTCCAGGCCCAGGCATGGATCGACAGCGGGGAGACTTTCCAGGATTGCATCTTCACTGATGAGTCTACTGTGTCGCTGGAAAGATTTGCAAGCTTTGCGTTCCACAAAAAAGGCCGCATATCTTTGAAGCCGCGGCCAAAACACCCTGTGAAGCTGCATGTGTGGGGTGCCATCTCTAGGCGTGGACCGGGATGCATTGTCATCTTTGAAGGTAAAATTTATCAAATATAATGTCGCCTAATGCACTGTACTTGACTAGTGTTGCCTTACCGTATGCACTGTACTGTACTATTGTGCAGTTTTTTGAGCACTTTTCTTTTCTTGCTATAGGAATCATGAATAAAGCTTACTTCCAAAACAACATTGTGCCCGAGATAGTGCAATACATCACACGCGACTTTCCCAATGGTCACCGCTTCTACCAGGACAACGATCCCAAGCACACCGCGTCAACGGCGCATATCCTTGAGCGCGGCATCAACTGGGTGAAGACGCCAGCGGAGTAAGTGCAGTAGACCGTGTCCCATTTTTGTTCCCCGCTGTTTTTAGCTCTTAAACCAATTGTCCTTTCTTTCCAATGACAGATCGCCAGACTTCAATCCGATCGAAATGGTCTGGCACTCTGCTGAAGGACCAGATCCGGAAAGTGGCGAAACCCTCCAAAAAGGACGAGTTGTTGAAAGGCATACTGAGTTTTTTGGAACGATGTACTCACCGTGGAACGCTGCAATAAATATATAGACCATATTGCCACTGTGTTGCCCATTGTCATCGCGCGTAATGGGCAAGCATCAGGAAAGTAGTACAGTGCTGTAGTGTTGTAAGTACAGTATGATACAGGTAAGTATGGCACAGATTTTTTCTTTCCAGATAGTCAGAGTATACAGTAGTTCCAGTATACAGTACAGTGGACTAGTTTGACAGTACTACAGTAACTGCCTACTAACTGCTCCATTTTTTTCTTTCCAGAGAAAGCTGCACCAGCCACCTACAGTAGTTCTGCCATAATACAGTACAGTACGCACATACAGTACAGTACAGTAACTGAACTACGTTTTTGTTTTCTTGTCGTTCCAGGAAAAAGGGTGGCCTAGGGGGAGATGGGGGTGTTGTGTCCCGTCAAATCTGCGTGTACAGTCAAATGTACAGTATATAAACAGCAGTAATGATGTACACAAAACCTCTCCTCTCTCAATGAACTACTGTGCTGCAGACAGAATGAGGAAAAGATAAAGAAGGAAAAATAATATTACTATACAGTATATACAGTAGTATATATACAGTATTATACAGTAAATTACAGTACTGTATATAGTATTAAATCATATTCTTATAAATGTGCATTACTCATGTTTCCCCATGTTTTACAAATGTAAAGAACTTAATAAAGACTGCATTATGTATTATTCTCTGGAGGTGTGTCGCTGAAATAGTTAGCAGCACTGTAATTTCAAAAGGCAGTTCATCATAAAAATAATTTAATAAAGGCTGCAGTGTGTATTATTGTGTGTTGATGGTTATAATTGCTGTGCACTTTAAATGTTTCAACATTGTACAGTATTTGTAAATAAATGTTTTTGTACTGACTCCACCAATAAAAGAACATGTTATATTTATATATTTATATATTTTTATTTTAAAGATATTAAAGAATGTACTGTATTTAATTTAAAACATGTGACTGTAAACCATACTGACTGACACTGTATTTCATCAGGGTGTGAAAACATGTACTGTATAAGTTTACGCTCAATTCTCACAGTGCTGTGCACATCACAGTCAGATTTACATTTCAAATTCGAGAGGGGATTTTCCAAAGCAGGCCTCTAATGGGTTGGGGGAGGGGGGTGGTGTGATTAGACGCAGGCGTACTGAGCGTTTGTAGCTGGGCTAGGGGTGGATTAATAACACAATGGCAATATGCAGAAGGTTAACGACCCAGTGGTGAGAGGGGGTTGTTAGGATAGGGTGACTCAGACCATTGACGCTTGGCTAGGGAGGGATTAAAAACTCTGGAGGTGTGTGGCTGAAATAGTTAGCAGCACTGTAATTTCAAAAGGCAGTTCATCATAAAAATAATTTAATAAAGGCTGCAGTGTGTATTATTGTGTGTTGATGGTTATAATTGCTGTGCACTTGAAATGTTTCAACATTGTACAGTATTTGTAAATAAATGTTTTTGAACTGACTGCACCAATAAAAGAACATTTTCATTTCCCTCACTGTACTGTGCATTGTTTCCATTTGCTCCTTAGATAGTACTGTATAACAAAATACAGAGTAACAAATGTAGATGCTTGCTGCACTGATTTTTTACTACCTGGTCGCGCAATTGGCGTAGGAACTAGGGAAATTGGCGTGGGAACTAGGTCAATTGGCGTGGGAACTTCTGTTCTAGGGCAACTAGAAATAAAATAATTTTTGCCCCCAGATATTAGGAACCCCCTCACTTGACCCCAACAGGGTCCGAGCAGTAATGGGGGTGAGACAGGGTCACGCCGGCGAGGAGGGTCCTACCATTGAGCGTAATGGCAGACAAAGCTTTGAACCGGCTAAGTCAGAATGAGCAGAAACCTGGAACCCACAGGTCCGGTTCTGTTCAACCTAGAGGGCCCAGATTCGGTCACCATGTAGTCCTAGTTGCGGCAGGATTGCATGGCAAATTGCGACCCTCTCGTGGCAACAGAACGGAGTCAGGGTAATGTTAAAGTTCAGGTTTCTGCCATTGACTTGCATGGCAGAAAAAAAGCCACTTTGGTAATGTGCTTTAAACTGTATTTTTGGATCTCCGGTTCCGTGGGTCGTGCAAAGCTGATATTTAGCCACTATGGCAAGGGTCCTTCTGCGTGAGGACCAGGCGACTTTCAACCCGCTCAGACCCACAGAACGGGTTATTTTACATTATATTTATATATTTTTATTTTAAAGATATTAAAGAATGTACTGTATTTAATTTAAAACATGTGACTGTAAACCATACTGACTGACACTGTATTTCATCAGGGTGTGAAAACATGTACTGTATCAGTTTACGCTCAATTCTCACAGTGCTGCGCACATCACAGTCAGATTTACATTCCAAATTCGAGAGGGGATTTTCCAAAGCAGGCCTCTAATGGGTTGGGGGAGGGGGATGGTGTGATTAGACGCAGGCGTACTGAGCGTTTGTAGCTGGGCTAGGGGTGGATTAATAATACAATGGCAATATGCAGAAGGTTAACGACCCAGTGGTGAGAGGGGGTTGTTAGGATAGGGTGACTCAGACCATTGACGCTTGGCTAGGGAGGGATTAAAAACTCTGGAGGTGTGTGGCTGAAATAGTTAGCAGCACTGTAATTTCAAAAGGCAGTTCATCATAAAAATAATTTAATAAAGGCTGCAATGTGTATTATTGTGTGTTGATGGTTATAATTGTAATTGGTCAATAGGCGTGGGAACTTCTGTTCTAGGGCACCTAGAAATAAAAATTTTACCCCCAGATGTTAGGAACCCCCTCACTTGACCCCAACAGGGTCCGAGCAGTAATGGCGGCGAGAAAGGGTCATGCCGGCGAGGAGGGTCCTACCATTGAGCGTAATGGCGGACAAAGCTCTGAACCGGCTAAGTCAGAATGAGCAGAAACCTGGAACCCACAAGTCCGGTTCTGTTCAACCTAGATGGCCCAGATTTGGTCACCATGTAGTCCTAGTTGCGGCAGGATTGCATGGCAAATTGCGACCCTCTCGTGGCAACAGAACGGAGTCAGGGTAATGTTAAAGTTCAGGTTTCTGCCATTGACTTGCATGGCAGAAAAAAAGCCACTTTGGTAATGTGCTTTTAAACTGTATTTTTGGATCTCCGGTTCCGTGGGTCGTGCAAAGCTGATATTTAGCCACTATGGCAAGGGTCCCTCCGCAAGAGGACCAGGCAAATTTCAACCCGCTCAGACCCACAGTTCACGGACAATTGGCGTGGGAACTTCTGTTCTAGGGCACCTAGAAATAAAATTATTTTTGCCCCCAGATATTAGGAACCCCCTCACTTCACCCCAACAGGGTCCGAGCATGTACATTACTGTACTTTAAAATAAATTAAATATGCAATTTTACTATTACTGCGGGCGCACAGACTGTGTAGGTTGAACCGCAAAGGTATTAGACTTCAAAGACAACAGCTCGCAAACGCCCCCATGTGTTTTTACACGGCATTGCAGTATTGCAGCCAGCGGGAATAAAATGCTTAAATCACAGCCGGGAAAATAACGCAATACACTCCGGCCGAAAACGATACAAAACCGAACATCACCGGGATATTCTGAAATTCGCGGAACTAGCCGAGTTAGAATAAAGTTTGTCGCCTCTGTACTGTATAATAAAGCCTCAAAATAAAAAGTATGTATTTATTCTACATGTATTATATGTATTCTATACCCGTACAGTATGTATTGTTTTAATACTGTTTTGATGTAATGCGCATGCCTACAGTATACTGTACAGTATGCCTCATGGAACTTGTTGAAATGCAAAATTCTTGTGTTTACTACATTAATTAACCAACCATTACTTACTGTACAGTACTGTATGTTCTAGAAACACTGCATTTTCTTATAAAAGGAGATACAATAAAACAATTTAAAAGAATCAACATTTTTTTTATTGGAGTACAGCAAAGAGAATTACACGCAGGCGCAGAAATGTGAGGACAGGCTCAGGAAGATTAAAGCCACAAAGCCAACCATTAAAAATGAATGGTTTGGGAGAGGTGTCAATAAGAAGTTGAAATCCTTTGGCCTTGTGTGGGGGGAGAGGGGGAGCGCTGTATGCTGAATTATCAGTTCAAATAAATATTTAAACTGGTCATCATGTTTTGATCCCCACACCCCCACATAAAAATCACAGTATGCCACCCACCTCATAAAGTACGTGCATGACTAGTGTAGAATCAAAAAGCTACAGTACTGATTTGATTCTACGAATATGAAGTATTGTTATGCAGGCACATGTCGAGAGAAAAAAAAAAATTCAGACTTGAACTTCTAATTGAATGGGAAGTTATACACGCATGCGCAGGAATGTGATGACAGACTCGGGAAGATTAAAGCCAGAAAGCCATCCATTCCAGGGAATGGTGTGGGAGAAGTGTACTGTAGATAAGAAGTTTAAATATTTTAGCCTTGTGTGTGTGCGGGGGCGAGGGGGAGAGCTCTGTACAGCTGGATTATCAGTTCAAATAAATATTTTCAAAACGTCATCATAATGTTTAATGCGCCGAAATGTGATACTGTAACACGCCTATGCGTTTCAACAATGTTCAAATGAGACATACACACATTGTAAGGTTAAAAATCGTATCTCTCAGCTCTGTTCTTTTCAGGGACTGAATAGGTTAAAACAGTCAAGCTTTGTTTTCTCAGAAGACTAGATGGTAAAACTATTTCAGCTTTGGACCAGCTGTCGCAGGATATCTATTACATAAGAAATAAGATTCTAAGAAGCAAGACCAGTAGTCTTGTTTCTGACCCCATTAGTAGTTATTGACCTTTTATCCCTGTTCCCACCAATTTAGGCCAGATGGTATATGTCATTTTAGATGTATGATCTATACATGGGAACTCAGTTTGTAACAGATGTATGAAATTGACACACAATGTATTGTCCTTGCCTATGGTATAAAAGTTTCCTCTGTGAACATATTACACAGAAGTGAGAACTCAACCACCTTGTGTGCATTGAATCTCTGCTTCTCCGGGATCGTAACTATCATATCTGAGACCAGAATCATATAGCAGGGCCGTGGAAAGCTCCCCGGGTAGAGTGAAAAGGTTTCATGCCATGGGTCTGATCAAGAAGATTTGACCTATCACACATGCGCATAAAATAAAAACAGTATGAAAAGTAAAAGTATCGATTACAAAATAATACATATAGAAATGTGATAATTTTATATTCGGAAGAAGACGCAATGTTATATTTTTGAAATATAAATCTTCAAATTTACAATTACTGTAAATTGCAGAAAATGTACATACGGCTGTACTGTAGGTTGAATTGCTATTTGACTTTTAAGACAACAGCTTGTGATCGCTGTAAAAGGGGAGTTATCCCTGTTCAGGAAATATGCCTCTAATCCAGCAGTGTGGTAGTTAACTGCTGGTAGTCAATTAACCAACACCACCTGCCTGATTAGGTTGCTTAGAAAAGCCTGCCCTTGAAACAGAAAGGGAGAGTGTGCCTGAATCTCACACAACTTGTGAGACTGACATGGGTACAGATGTCTTGAGCCTGCCAGAAGAAACAGCAGTGCTGCTTTCAAGACACAGGGGAAACTTCTAAACCTGAATGCTGACCAAACCTGAGGAAAAGGTAGCAACGCAGGAAGAGAGAAGACTTTCCCTCCAACCACAAGGAACAGATAAGACTTTCATTTATATCTGCTCATTTCTGTCACGCTGCGCTCACCACAAACAGGACGAAAGACCGCGGGGCTGAGGTGGGGTTGTATAGGCACCGACCCACAACCACGCAGTCCTGTCCGGAATGCGTAGTCCTAGTCGTACCGCGTCGTAGGGTTGGAGAGGTCAGGGTAGTCAGGGTACTTGCCGTGTTCCAGGGTTGGAGAGTCCGGGTAGGTAGAGTTTCGTAGCAAAGGTCCTGGGTAATAGAAGGTAGAGTAGTCGAGTAACGAAGCCGGGGTCAAAGTGCTGGAGAGTGTAGAAATCCAAGTAACAGGCAGGGTCAAACAGGTCAGACAAAGTTCAAGACAAAACTAGACAGCAGCGGTGAGCACAATGCATAAACAGGAGTTTATGCTCAGCAATGAAGGACAGGCAGAAGCAGGTATATATGTGGGAAGGGTCCAATTACCTTGCAGGGGTGTGTTCTGGTCCACCAATGGTGTCAGCGAGACACTGATCAAAAACAGCTTGCAATTAGGCTTTCCTGATGCTAGGTCTGGTTGCCGGGCAACCCGCGCGTGTGCGCGATGTGCGTCGCGACGTGATGACGTCATGCGGTTTACTCAGCAAGTCTCCGCCTGTGGGAGGCTCCAGCAGCTCCCTCACGTTCTCCTGCTTCCTGGTTGCCGAGCAACCCGTGCGCGTGCGCGATGCGTCTCGCGGAGCTCTGCCATCACGCCGCTGCGCCTGCACTGCCCTGGCAGTGCGTGGGCGCATGACTCTGCCCCGTGGTGCTTCCCTGAGTCGGTCTCCGCACGGATCAGAGGCAAGTGTGACAATTTCATGATATATGTTTGGGGCTGGGAGACATGCTTATCTAAAGGGAGTTGTGGACTGCATACAGTAGTATTTCACTAGAAATACTCCCAAGTGAATAGAAGCTTTGTTTACCCCTTGTTTGGATGGTTTCCTGATGTTAAGGAAACAGGCACAATAAAAGCCTTATTTAATTTCACCATAACCAGTCTCCCTTGCATACCTCTGTGAGCATCCGCCTACAATCGCCCACCTGAGTTTTTAGATGGTATTGCAGTCCCACTCCTCTCCTTCACCTTCTACCTCTCTCCACTTGCCGCAGCGCGTTCCCCGCAGGTCTCGCATACCCACGCGCTCCCTTAGCCCCTGCTTTGATCCTCCCCGCTCCCTCTCCCCTGCGGTAGCTCCTTTACCTTCCCCTGTGGTGCCATCCGTCCCGTTGCCTCCTCCTTGCGTGGTGCCCGTGGCGCGGCATTCCGCACGCCTGGTGACGCGTCCGGTGCATGCACCCCCTCAGCCCACGGAGGATGCGCGCACATGCTCCTCTCTGCCTTTGCTTGCCGAGGAAGAGGTGGACAGACAGGGATTAAAAAGGAAGGTGCACCAATGACAGAGAGGGGAGGAGTAGAGAGAGAAGTGGGAGAAGCTAGAGATAGGACAGGGAGAGAAGAGGAGGAGACAGGAGGGGCAGTCAGGGGAATGGTCTGAACAGCTTGGGAGGCAGAGACAGGGGAAACCTGATAAGAAGAGTCTGTGTGTGCGCCCCCTGTAAGCTGGGGATGCGCGCGGACAGATTGCAACACAGGAGCGGCCCACACTGAGCAGGGGAAGACCGCAGGAGGGGCACGGAGCCAAAAGAGGGGAACGCGTGCGAGGCCTGGGAACGCGCGATTCCTGTTTCCCTGTGTGTACCTGACCTATGCTGTGCTCCCTCTGTGCTCCTGTGATTACCTGCTCCTGTGTTACTTTGGATTTCCCTGGCTTTGACCCCTGCTTACCCTGGACTACTCTGCTCTCTGGTATCCCTTTGAACCCTGCTACGCATACGACTCCGCTGACCTCTGGCTTCCTAGGACCTGGCTTGCCCTCTGACGACTCTACCCTCTGGACTCCTGAACATTGGCAAACGGACACGACTATTCTCACGGACATCCCTCAAGCGTTGCAAGTATTCACTAACAACTCTTCCAACAGGCCCTGCAATGCCTGCCTTGCTCCCACTGCTGTGGGTGTGTGGTATCATACCGTTCCCACCTCAGTACTGGGATCTAGCTTGGTCTGCAGGCATACAGGCGTGACACTAACATATTGAAAACCGCTCGAGAAAAAAAGAAAACGCCGCGGTTATCAGAGCGTCAGTGTTAGAGAGCAGGCGCAAGGGCTTAGGGGGCCGAGTTTGATCTCTAGGGAGGTGTCTACGTGGGTCCTTCATCTCGTGAAAAGTATCCAGGGCTCCCATATCTTATAAAATGGAAAGAGCCTTTGTCTGAGCATTGCCGTCAGCTTCTCCATTAGCATCACTTCACTGATCCTTTATTTGATAGATCTTTTGGATGGGGTGGTTTGTTTTTTCCAGGATGCCGCTATCTCACATCTAGCCGCAGTGAGAATAAAGGAGATTAATTTCCTAGTTGGACGTCCAATTCCGGGTATTGGCCTTGCAAGTAGGAAGGTCAGCGGTTCTATAGGTAGTTCTAGGTCAGTGACCTCTTTTATCAAATTGTGGACCTTAGTCCAATATTTTATCATTTCCGGACAGGTCCACCAGATGTGGGCCACGTCCCCTCTAAGTCCGCAGCCTCTCCAGCATAGGTCCGACGCCAGGGGGTAGATCTGATTTAATCGCACTGGGGTGAGGTACCAGTGATAGAGAATTTTATAAATATTTTCCTTTGTTGTGGTGCATAAAGATGTTCCCGAGGCTGCCAGCCAAATTTCATCCCAAATCTCTCTCTCTATTGTGATATTCAAATCGGCTGCCCATTTGAGCATATAGACGTGGTTTTGGGGGGTCACCGAGTTTTCTAGGGCGGCGTATATTTCAGAGATTAGTCCCTTGTGGTAGGTGTTTGCTTTACAGAGCCGCTCGAATTTGGTGAGAGGGGGGAGTTCTGGAGCTGGACATATTTTTTGGGCAAAGTGTCGAATTTGTAGATATTTATTGTAGATATTTATGTGGACTGCATACAGTAGTATTTCACTAGAAATACTCCCAAGTGAATAGAAGCTTTGTTTACCCCTTGTTTGGATGGTTTCCTGATGTTAAGGAAACAGGCACAATAAAAGCCTTATTTAATTTCACCATAACCAGTCTCCCTTGCATACCTCTGTGATCGTCCGCCTACAATCGCCCACCTGAGTTTTTAGATGGTATTGCAGTCCCACTCCTCTCCTTCACCTTCTACCTCTCTCCACTTGCCGCAGCGCGTTCCCCGCAGGTCTCGCATACCCACGCGCTCCCTTAGCCCCTGCTTTGATCCTCCCCGCTCCCTCTCCCCTGCGGTAGCTCCTTTACCTTCCCCTGTGGTGCCATCCGTCCCGTTGCCTCCTCCTTGCGTGGTGCCCGTGGCGCGGCATTCCGCACGCCTGGTGACGCGTCCGGTGCATGCACCCCCTCAGCCCACGAAGGATGCGCGCACATGCTCCTCTCTGCCTTTGCTTGCCGAGGAAGAGGTGGACAGACAGGGATTAAAAAGGAAGGTGCACCAATGACAGAGAGGGGAGGAGTAGAGAGAGAAGTGGGAGAAGCTAGAGATAGGACAGGGAGAGAAGAGGAGGAGACAGGAGGGGCAGTCAGGGGAATGGTCTGAACAGCTTGGGAGGCAGAGACAGGGGAAACCTGATAAGAAGAGTCTGTGCGTGCGCCCCCTGTAAGCTGGGGATGCGCGCGCACAGATTGCAACACAGGAGCGGCCCACACTGAGCAGGGGAAGACCGCAGGAGGGGCACGGAGCCAAAAGAGGGGAACGCGCGCGAGGCCTGGGAATGCGCGATTCCTGTTTCCCTGTGTGTACCTGACCTATGCTGTGCTCCCTCTGTGCTCCTGTGATTACCTGCTCCTGTGTTACTTTGGATTTCCCTGGCTTTGACCCCTGCTTACCCTGGACTACTCTGCTCTCTGGTATCCCTTTGAACCCTGCTACGCATACGACTCCGCTGACCTCTGGCTTCCTAGGACCTGGCTTGCCCTCTGACGACTCTACCCTCTGGACTCCTGAACATTGGCAAACAGACACGACTATTCTCACGGACATCCCTCAAGCGTTGCAAGTATTCACTAACAACTCTTCCAACAGGCCCTGCAATGCCTGCCTTGCTCCCACTGCTGTGGGTGTGTGGTATCATACCGTTCCCACCTCAGTACTGGGATCTAGCTTGGTCTGCAGGCATACAGGCGTGACACTAACATATTGAAAACCGCTCGAGAAAAAAAGAAAACGCCGCGGTTATCAGAGCGTCAGTGTTAGAGAGCAGGCGCAAGAGCTTAGGGGGCGGAGTTTGATCTCTAGGGAGGTGTCTACGTGGGTCCTTCATCTCGTGAAAAGTATCCAGGGCTCCCATATCTTATAAAATGGAAAGAGCCTTTGTCTGAGCATTGCCGTCAGCTTCTCCATTCGCATCACTTCACTGATCCTTTATTTGATAGATCTTTTGGATGGGGTGGTTTGTTTTTTCCAGGATGCCGCTATCTCACATCTAGCCGCAGTGAGAATAAAGGAGATTAATTTCCTAGTTGGACGTCCAATTCCGGGTATTGGCCTTGCATGTAGGAAGGTCAGCGGTTCTATAGGTAGTTCTAGGTCAGTGACCTCTTTTATCAAATTGTGGACCTTAGTCCAATATTTTATCATTTCCGGACAGGTCCACCAGATGTGGGCCACGTCCCCTCTAAGTCCGCAGCCTCTCCAGCATAGGTCCGACGCCAGGGGGTAGATCTGATTTAATCGCACTGGGGTGAGGTACCAGTGATAGAGAATTTTATAAATATTTTCCTTTGTTGTAAAGATAAAGATCATCATAAAGATGTTCCCGAGGCTGCCAGCCAAATTTCATCCCAAATCTCTCTCTCTATTGTGATATTCAAGTCGGCTGCCCATTTGAGCATATAGACGTGGTTTTGGGGGGTCACCGAGTTTTCTAGGGAGGCGTATATTTCAGAGATTAGTCCCTTTTGGTAGGTGTTTGCTTTACAGAGCCGCTCGAATTTGGTGAGAGGGGGGAGTTCTGGAGCTGGACATATTTTTTGGGCAAAGTGTCGAATTTGTAGATATTTAAATGTGTCCAGTTCTCTGATCTTGTATTTGGCTTGTACTTCTTGGTAGATCAGGAGACTTCCAAGGCTTAGGAGATCCGCGATCGCCCCAATCCCCCTTGATTTTAATTGTTCGTAGAGCTTAGATCTGCATCCCGGGGGGAATTTGGGATTATTGGGTAGGGGCGTGAGCTGTGGGTTAGAAGAACAAAGCCCAAATCTGGTTTTATATTTTGACCATACTTCCCAGGTGAGTATTGTCGCTTTTAATTTTAGGTTATGTGCTTGTCTATCTCCCCTGTCTAGACTCCAAAGGCAAGCCTGCAGAGAAGGCATTCTGGCATACATGGACTCTATTTCGATCCAGCAACATTTGGCCGGGTCAGTGTTCCACATGACAGCTTGTTTCAATTGCGCTGCTATGTAATATTTGTGGATATCTGGGACAGCCATACCCCCTCTTCCCCTTGATGCCAACAGGACCGATCTTGCTACTCTGGGTCTTTTACCCTGCCAGATAAAGGTAAACATTCTGTTTTGTATGTTTTTTAGTTCAGTGCCAGGTACATGGACTGGGAGTGTCTGATAATAGTATAGTAGTCTAGGGAGTATGTTCATCTTAATGGATGTCATTCTCCCAATCCATGAAATCTGGTAACCTTCCCACTGTTCCAAGTCTTTTTTAATCGTTTCCCAAAGAGCTGGGTAGTTATCTTGGTATAGGGCTCGGTAGTGTCTTGATATATTTACTCCCAAGTATTTAATATATGACGAACACCATCGGTAGCTAAAATTCAATTTGAGTAGTTTCACTTCAGCTTCTGGTAACTTCCGCTGTTTATTTTGTATCCTGACACTTTGCCAAAGTCCGACAGTTCTCTTTGAAGGTTCGGAAGAGAAGTTTGGGGTTTGGACAAGGTTAGGATGATATCGTCAGCGAATAGGGATATTTTATAATTTGTCCCTCCTATGTCAACGCCCTGAATGTTCATATTGTTTCGAATTTTGGTCGCAAGTGGTTCAATCGTGAGGGCAAAGAGGAGAGGCGATAAGGGGCACCCCTGCCTTGTGCCGTTTTTAATTTGAAATCTCTCGCCTGTTCTGCCTGGGAGTTTGACCGCAGTGGAAGGGATCTGGTAGAGAGCCTGGACACCTTCCAGGAAAGTATCTTTAAAGCCAAATTTTTTCAAGGCATTGTCAAGGAATAACCAGTTTATCCTATCGAATGCCTTCTCTGCATCTAGGCTCAGTAGCATCGCCTTTGTGTTAGACATGTGGACATGATCAATTATGTTTATTATTTTGCGGGTATTGTCCGCGGCTTGACGCCCCGAGACAAACCCAACTTGGTCCGAATGAATAAGTCTAGGTAGGATGGCGTTCAACCTGTTCGCTAGTATCTTACTGTATAGTTTTAGGTCCTTGTTCAAGAGGGATATGGGCCTATAACTTCCGCACTGGGTCGGATCTTTCCCGTCCTTATGGACTATTGCTAAATTAGCTGAGGACATTGAGATCGGGATTGGATTCCCTTCCATAAAGGAGTTAAATAGGTCTAGTAGGTGGGGTGATAATATAGGTAGGAACTTCTTGTAATAGAAATTTGTATAGCCGTCAGGTCCCGGCGCTTTAGATGTTTTGGATGCCTTTACTGCCGCTGTCAGTTCCTCTAGTGTGATTTTCCCATTCAGCATATTATTTTCCTCCTCTGTTAGGGAGGGTAGGTTACAGTCGTCAAGGTAGTCTGCGATTGACGCCAATTCGGCTGACTTTGGAATAGCAGAGCAGGTTCTTAAATTGTATAATTTGGTGTCAAATTTGGTAAATTCTTCTGCAATTTTTTTCTCATTATAGATTATCTCACCAGACCTATTCTTAATCGCTGTAATTTGTGATCTTTTTTGTATGCCTCTTAGCCTGCTAGCAAGAAGTCTATCGGCTTTGTTCCCTTTATCATAGTACCTCTGATCTGTCCATTTTAGAGCTTTTCTATATTTTCTAGTTGGGTGTCCTTTAATTTGCTTCTAGCAGCTGTCAATAGTTTATAGATTTTCCTGGAGGGGTTCAGTTTATGTTGCTGCTCGAATTTTATAATTTTATCTGTAAGCTTTAATTACCCCTGAGGAAGTGACGTCAATAGTCACGAAACGCGCATAGGGTGGAGCTTAGACTGTACGTGGTACTGCGTGCGTGAGCTGGCTGAGGAGAGGAGCGGTGGTGTATTAGTGACGTCATCTGAGGTGGAGCTGGCGCTCCGAGTCGCGGCCACGAGTAGGAGATAGACGCGGGACCAAGCCTCTATACACACCGCGCAGCCATCTTCTCAAGCCTGCAGACGGCACGTTGTAATCCGCTTGTAAGGTCGTATAGCATATGAGTGCATCTGCTGTTGATCTTAATTGTTTTATTACATTTTGTTACGGTACTACACCATTGGCATTTTTTATTATTTTTATGTATCTTCCGTGACTGTGATTGATCCATGTGGAGAGGGCAATTATAACCACTTGAAGACCCACTGCTATCCAGTCTCATACACCAGAGCACCAGCTAAATATACCATTCAAGGCCTTTTTGCTATCTGCTTTCATGTAAGTAGTTGGCAGCTGCTTGGGTGTGATCTCCAGTCTCAGAGAGTACCGCGCAATAGTTATTTTGTTTTGTCTGATTTCAGATACATATTCACCAGCAAAGAATTTCTGAAAGACCATCTGTGAGATCTACGAACTGTTCCTTCATTCAGAGAACTGGGAACTTATCCATCAGGTTTATTATACCTGGTAGTGCGCCAAGGACTTTTTCTCTCCCTTTTTTTGCTAATTTGTCTCTAGCCTCATGGATAGGCTTGTTGTATATTCCTAGGCAGCCACCCCCTCATTCCCTCTTGGTGACTGTGGGGTCTCTTTGCATTATTGGTTATCCTTGCACCATTAGGATTAATCAATCTCACGACTTATTTGTTATCATTACACTAATCTGCATTTATTATTTATTTTTGATGAGTATCACGCATATGTAAATAGGTTGAGCGCTTAGTATATGTTTTAGGTTCTCCTTTCTTTCTCTGAAGACAAAGGCTTCTACTCAGTATGGACCAGTAGGTGTGTAGATGCTCCCATTATGTTAGAAGCTTTTTCCACAGCGTATACAAGCAAAAGACTTCTCTTCTGTGTGCTAATGCTAGTACCTGGTAAGGTAATCTTTATGTTCCCACATAGGATTCTCCCCTGTAGACATAGTGTGTAAGGAGGCTCCACTTCATCTTAAAGTATTCCCCCCCCCCCCCCAACATCCACACATACAGGGGGACAAGGAGACTAACATAGTAGGTTTTATTGTAAGAAGGATGGTTTACAATACACAAACTTTTGGATTTTACTTGGTATCTTTACGTGTGACAGTGTAAGACAAATCTTGTGGGGTTTGAAAAGTTGTATACTGTACACATTTAGTCCAATTAAAATATCCTATCACATAATTTATTTTTTGACAGAGCAAAGGACCAATATGGATACTCATACTTTTTTCCTACTTGGTACACACAAGATGCTTGTTAATGTTACCTGTGTAAACACTTGGGTGAGAAGTTTTCCTTACTGAGAAACATTTTATCCACTCTATACATGTGAAAGGTTTCTCCCCTGTGTAAATGCTCTGGTGACTAAGGACTGGCTTCCTTTTATGGAATTAATTACGATATAATCCACTTCTATGAATTGTCTGGTGTGTGTTGAAGTGCCTCTCAGTACTGACATGTTCTGACATTCTGTAGAATTAAAAATGTGCTCCCTTGTGTAAATCTGCTGGTGTAACAAGGGTGCCCCTTTAAAAAATGTGAGGTGTCATTCATGAGTACGGGGAAAGGTCACAGCTGTGGCCTAAAAGAATCCTATTTGCACTCACTGTGAGTGCAAATAGGATTCTTTTAGGCCACACCTGTGACCTTACCCCGTACTCTAGAATTACCCATTCCCATATGCACCCTATTTCTCACACACCTTTATCTTTACACAGTTGGAGAGCGGCAGCCATCTCTCCTATTCTGAGGTGTCATTCATCCAAGAAGTTTTTCCTATACTCTGTACATGTGAAAGGCCTCTCCCTGCATGAATTCATTGGTGTCACGCCTGTATGCCCGCAGGCCAAGCTAGACCTCAGTACTGAGGTGGGAACGGTATGATACCACACACCCACAGCAGTGGGAGCAAGCCCGGAGTGTGGTATAGCGTTGCTGGGCCTGTTGGAAGAGCTGTTAGAGTATACTTGCAAAGCTTGGGGATGTCCGTAAGAATAGTCGTGTCCGTTTGCCAATGTTCGGGAGTCCAGAGGGTAGAGTCATCAGTGGGTAAGCCAGGTCCTAGGAAGCCAGAGGTAAGCAAGGTAGGGTGCGTAGCAAGGTTAACAGGGATACCAGAGAGCAGAATAGTCCAGGACAAGCAGGGGTCAAAGCCAGGGAAATCCAAGTTAGCGCAGGAGCAGGAAACACAGGAACGGAGAGAGAGCAAAGCATAGGTCAGGTACACACAGGGAAACAGGAACTATGCAGAGCGAGGAAGAAGTGGACAGACAGGGATTATAAAGGAAGGTGCACCAATGACAGAGGGGAGGAGTAGAGAGAGAAGTGGGAGAAGCTAGAGATAGGTCAGGGAGAGAAGAGGAGGAGACAGAAGGGGCAGTCAGGGGAATGGACTGTAAGGTTTGAGAGGCGGAGACAGGGGAAGCCTGATAAGAGGAGTCTGTGCGCGCGCACCCTGTAAGCTGGGGATGCGCGCGCACCGGCAGCAACACAGAAGCGGCCCGCACGGAGCAAGGGAAGACCGCAGGAGGGAGAGGAAGCCAAGAGGAGGGGAACGCGCGTGTGGCCTGCGCCCGTGCGATGGCGAGCAAGGGAAGAGCGGAGGGATCAGGTGAGTCAGCAGAGGGGCATGTGGGCGCGCCACCCTTGGGCTGCGGGAGTGCACGAGTAGGACGCGTCACGAGGCACGTGGAACGCCGCGCCGCAGGTACCACGCAGGGAGGAGGCAACGGGACGCATGCCACCACAGGGGAAGGTGATGCGGGCACTGTGGGAGAGAGGGAACGGGGAGGATCATAGCAGGGGCTCAGGGACCGCGTGGGTATGCGAGACCTGCGGGGTACGTGCTGCGGCAAAGGGAGAGAGGTGGAGGATAAAGGAGAGGCTTGGGAAGGAGTAGGAAGGACAACAGGAGACGGGAGAGGGGGACCAGGAAGGGAAGGAATCTCCTGAGTCGTCACAATTGGTTTCTGAAGAGGTGACCCTCAACTCTGAATTTTTTCCCACACTGAACTAGCAAATGGTTTCTCCCGTGTAAATACTTGGGTGTGACAGGAAGTTACACTTTGTACTGAATTGTTTCCAACACCCTGAACTAAGGTTGGATAATTACAAAAAAACTTCCCACCATAACATTTACACCTCATTCATAAACCTTGGCCCCTGCAGACACACTTACCAGAATGCCGTCCTACTGTCTCTGTACGTTCTTCTTAACAACCAATTAGATTATAAGCTCTTCGGAGCAGAGACTCCTTTACCTAAATGTTACTTTTATGTCTAAAGCACTTCTTCTCTTTGAGTTATTTGTATTATTTGTTATGTATATCAGGGGTGAGCAAACTTTAGGCCAAGCCTCCCTATTCGTCCATGAAATTTCTCCGGCCCCTCCTGCCTGACGTAATTGTAATTTGCCTTTTTATTCTCCCTGCTGTTTGGCTTGCTGTCCCCAGTGTTATCCACACTCCTACCTACTGTAACGAGCCTAGGATGTAGAGTAGTCGTTCAAGCCAAGTCAGGATTGGAGATGTGAGAGTAATGGGGTACTTGCCAGGTTCAGGAGAGGAGAGTTGCGGATCGTCGGGGTGCGTAGCCAGGTTCAGGATCGGAGATTAGCGGATCGTCGTTGTACGCAGCCAGGTTCAGGATAGGAGATATTGGATCGTCGGAGTATTAGCCAAGGTCAGGACTGGAGATTGAGGAATGGTCATGCAAGCCAGATCAGGAGTGGAGAGTAGCGGAGTCCAAGACACCAGCAGGGTTCAGACAACAAGAAGTTAACAGGCAGGAAGGGTCTCAGGAAACTAAAATAGAGCAAGGCCCGGCGTCACACGAGACTATGCTCAGCAAAGGTAGAATGCAACAGGAAGGTATAAATAGGAGGACCTTCCAATAGCAAGCCAGGGCGGAACCAGGAAGTAAGAATCCAATAGGCTGCTGGTGCACACAGGGGTGCCCGATGATGCAGCCTGATCAGAACTGGAGATGGGCCGACCTGCGCACAACACTGAGGTCAGGGGGCGGAGCCTAGACCGCACGTCACTCCCACGCCGGTACTGCCTGTTATTAGAGCCAGGGCGGAGCCTGGAACGCACATCATTCCCACGCCGGTTCCGTCCGTCATTAGAGCGGGGGCGGAGCTTGGAACGCCCGTTACTCCCAGTTTCTGTCGATCATTAGAGCATGGGCGGGGCTTGGACGGCACGTCAGCGGGGAGGCTGAGCGAACGCCCCCGTCGTGCGACAGAGCGGGGGACGGGGCCGCAGATGCAGGATCAGACCGCGTAAGGTCCGTGCATGTGTCACAGGACCAGACGAATGGGTGTCCATCACGGAAGGGCCAGTAAGGTGAGGAGACGGTCCACAGCCACCAGGATGGTGATTCCTCACACCTACCAGTATTAGGCCTGTAATATAGTGCACGTGCGGGACAGGGTAGAATCCTGGGAATGTAGGATGGGGAGGGGGGGGGGAAACGGTTTGGTTGCCTGCTCGGTTAGGGACCGGTGGTTGGGGGAGGTTGGTTATGGAGGGGCACGTGGTATGGCACGTGGGGGTTCCCGCAGCCAGTAGGCTCAGTTAGGGCCGGTGGGGGAAACTCAGTCAGTGACACAACACACACAGGGACACCAAGCACGTTACACACACACACACAGGTTACAGGGTAATACAGATACAAAAATTACAGTACAAATAAGCAGTCCTTGACAAACCAACCAAAAGATCTACTCACCACTTAGCCCCGCCCTTCGGGATCATTGATTGAGAAAAGCAGAGATAAAATAAATTGCATTTATTCACATAAAGGACGTACCCAAATATGTTACACAAATTACAGGAAAAAGACACACTTTGGCAACTGGGATAACAAAACTAATATTTTAGTTGCAAACATAGGTATAGGGCAGTTAAGATATATAGGGTAATTAAGATATCCAGAGTGTGAGACAGAGAGAGTGTGGGTAAGGGGGAGAGAGAAACGGAGAGGGTTACAGAGAGAGGGTGACGGGGTGGGTGGGTGACTATGACTGACTGTGGGTTGGTGTCTGTATTCATTCACACACTCACAATCTTACACATTCACACACAGGGATCAGACACAAGAATGGCCAATCGGAGGGGTTGGCAAAATCGGAGCGGGGGGGCGCAAAATCGGAGCGGGGGGACGACACAAAATCGGAGCGGGGGGGGAAATTCGAAGAAGGGGGGTAAAATCGGAGCAGAGGGCGCGAAACCGGGCCACGGGGGCCAAATCAGACCAGGGGGGGCAAAATCAGACCGGGGGGGCGGGAGATAAATCGGAGCTAAGGGAGGCATGGAGCGTTACTTACCTTACTCGCTCCATGCCGGCTCCATGCAGGAAAAGGCGCCTGCTCATTGTGCAGCTCAGATAGAGACCATTCAAGGTGGGGGGATTTATTTATTATTCCCCCAGAGCGCACCTGTCGCCCTGTGGTAACCAGTTTTGTCGAGGGACTCCGTGCGGTCTGCCTTCCCCCCCTGTTGGAGGCCCTGAACGCCCGTGTCTCCCCTAAATCCCCCTGTTGGCGGCCCTGACCGCCCACGCCCCCCTGATCTTGCGCCCCCCAGTTTGCGCACCGCTGATTTATATGATTGTCACATGTACAGTATTACTGCTGTGAAGCGCTATGTACATTAATGGCACTATATAAAGACACATTACAACAATATTAAGTAATTTATTGTGGTAACAATATTCATCAAGACATTAACATCCAATAGAAAACAAAAAATCAAGTCGTCAAAATATTTAAGGTAATTTATTGCAAAACATTTCTTATACAAATGCATTTCATTTTAAATAAAATGTGAAAAAATAAATACATTTTAGAATATTTTAATTTTAAGAATGAAACATTGTTTAATAAAAATGTTACACTAAAACTACACCCACACTAAGGCCTTTTCTGCACCATTTACAATTGCACCCCCATCCCCTTCTCCTGTACACTAATAGGGCATGGGTGAGAGATGCGGGGGAGGAGAGGAAGAATTGAGTAATGGTGGAAGGGAGCGGTTAAGAAGCATGGCAGAGGGACAGTGGTTATTAAGGGGGGGTGGGAGGGGTGAGATTACCAGCAGGAGGATTCCACAGATAGGAATGCCATGGTAATAAGGAATGGAAAGTATTGAGTTACCGCCCATTTTTTTTACTGCAGTATTACTATGCTACTTACTGGTATATTGCCCAATCCTCCTCTGAACAATCAAATGTTTTATCTCATGTACGAATCCACTCATGTGTATGGAGCTTTCCCCACACTATGTACATGGACATGGTTTCTCCAATGTATGAATCCTGTGGTGTGTGAGGAGGTGGGTCTTTTGAGAAAAGCTTTCCCCACAATCTGTACAGGTGAATGGTTTCTCACCTGTATGAATCCTCTGGTGCGTGAGGAGGCTGGCCTTTCTACGAAATTGTTTCCCACACGCTGTACATGTTAATGGTTTCTCCCCTGTATGACTCAACACATGTCGGATGAGGCCCTCCTTCCAAGAAAAGCTTTTACTACACTCTGTACATGTGAATGGCTTCTCTCCTGTATGAAACCTCTGGTGTCTGAGGAGGCTGCTCTTTCTACAGAATTTTTTCCCACACGCTGTACATGTGAATGGTTTCTCCCCTGTATGAATCAACACATGTTGGAGGAGGGCCTCCTTCTGAAAAAAGCTTTTACTACACTCTGTACATGTAAATAGTTTCTCTCCTGTATGAATCCTCTGGTGCGTGAAGAGGTGGGTCTTAGTACTGAATTGTTTCCCACACTCTGTACATGTGAATGGATTCTCCCCTGTATGAAGCCTCTGGTGTGTGAGGAGGTGGGTCTTAGTACTGAATTGTTTCCCACACTCTGCACATGTGAATGGATTCTCCCCTGTATGAAGCCTCTGGTGTGTGAGGAGGTGTCTCTTAGCACTGAATTGTTTCCCACACTCTGGACATGCGAATGGTTTCTCCCCTGTATGGGACCACTGGTGCACGAGGAGGTGTCTCTTAGTACTGAATTGTTTCCCACACTCTGAACATGTGAAGGGTTTCTCTCCTAAATGAATAATCCTCTGGTGACTGACGAGGCTGCTCTTCAAACCAAATTGTTTCCCACACTCTGCACATGTGAATGGTTTCTCTCCTGTATGAATCCTCTGATGCTTGCAGAGGGTACCCTGATCAGTGAATTGTTTCCCACACTCTGCACATGTGAATGGTTTCTCCCCTGTATGAAGCCTCTGGTGTGTGAGGAGTTGGGTCTTAGTACTGAATTTTTTCCCACACTCTACACATGTGAATGGTTTCTCCCCTGTATGAGACCTCTGGTGTGTGAGGAGGTAGGTCTTAGCACTGAATTGTTTCCCACACTCTGAACATGTGAAGGGTTTCTCTCCTAAATGAATAATCCTCTGGTGACTGACGAGTCTGCTCTTCAAACCAAATTGTTTCCCACACTCTGCACATGTGAATGGTTTCTCTCCTGTATGAATCCTCTGGTGCCTGCAGAGGGTATCCATAGCAGTGAATTGTTTCCCACACTCTGTACATGTAAATGGTTTCTCCCCTGTATGACTCAACACATGTTGGAGGAGGTGCGCCTTCCGAGAAAAGCTTTTACTACACTGTGTACATGGGAATGGTTTCTCCCCTGCATGAATCCGCTCATGTTCGAGGAGGTTGGTCTTCCGAGTAAAGCTTTTACTACACTCTGTACATGTGAACTGTTTCTCCCCTGTATGAATCCTCTGGTGATTGAGAAGGGTCCACTTAGTACTTAACTGTTTCCCACACACTGTACAAGTAAAAGGATTCACTGCTGGCTGAATCATCTTATGTGAAAGAAGTTTCCCTTTCAGTGAGAAACTGCTCCCACCATCTGTACATGTAAAGGTTTGCTCTCTAGCGGGGACACAAATGTGTGTGAGCAGGTCCCTGTCCAGAGAGAAGCTTTTGCCACACTGGCAACAGAGAAAATGCTGAGCACCGCGGCTTCTTAAATCTCTCTCATTCCTTTTGCTGGACCCATATTTAGAGTCTGTTTCCGCTGTGTGCTGTACAAGGTCTGTAAATTCACCATCATGTGGCACTGGTTCCTTGTACATGTCCAAAATGTGGCAAGAATCATTGTTTTTTGGCACTTCTGAGCTGCAAGATATCAGCGAGCTTCTGCATGCATCAGAGCTCAAGTTCTGTTCCTCATTCAGGCCGTTCTCTAACAGAAGTAAACAAAAAAAAACACAGAACAAATGTTTTCAAATCTGTAAATCAAATTACTGAAAGCAAATTACAAATCCAAAAAACTGAAAGAATGTACTTTACCAATACTTTATTTTGTACATTTTCTCTTTACCAGGGTTTTAAAAATGTGGCCCATGGACATTAAGAGGCCCCCTAATGACTTTGGTGGTGGTCCCCGAATACTTGAAATTTATTTATAGCAGCTCTCAGTGAAATAATTTTGACACATATATAACTTGTATTCATTACTATATTCATTTTTAAGGGTACATGTACTATCTTCCAAATGATTATTAACATTGAAAATGTCCATGAGATGTAAAGTTAGACCAGGAGTGCCTTATCATATTAGTGCGTTAATAATATCAACTACCCAATAAAATAACCATTTAAAAAAACAAAAATAATAATATAAACTAAACCATACAGGGAATTGCCCATGTATGTCTTTATATAATGCCACAGAGAACTCAGTGTTTTACAGCAGAAACAATACAGTACAGGGAATTATAACACAATAAGTGCAACAAACAAAATCAGACAATAGGAATGGAAATCCCTGCCCTGGAGAGCTTACAATCTAAGTGGTGCAGTGACTACAATGTCCATGTAATCTTCTGCCATAAGACCCGCATAAACAAGACTCAATTGCTCCATTTTGTGTCATATTTTGTCAGTCAAAAATACTATTCATATAATTTCCCAAGCACGCGGCCTTGGTGTAATATTTGACTCCTCTCTTTCCTTCTCCTCTCACATTCAGGCTGCTGATAAATCTGGCAGATTTTCCCTCTGCAACGTTTCCACAGTCTGCCCTCTCCTAAAACTCCCCTGCACACCCTCATCTTCCCACTATGGAGACTTTCTCCTCTCTGGCATTCCCTTCTCCCAACGCCATTCTACAAACTATTCCAAATGCCGTTACTAGAATTCTCTCACTCTCTTTTTGGTCTGTCTTTAACCCTCTTCTTCTCATGAGATCCTTTCAGTTTCTCCCCATCAAACACTGTATCACTTAGAATATTCTCGTTCTCTCTATATTCTACTATCCCCTCCAGGGCTGCACAACATACAGGCCGCAACGGCCCCCCTTCAACCCCCCCTTCCCTGGTAAGAAAAGGCTCGCTGCCGCATGCTGTGTCTGTGCCCTCTAGTAGGAGCGGCTCCAGCAAACTTTGAATGCGCGGGCTTCCCCTAATTCCCCCTTCCCGGCTCCAGCAGGGGGACGCGCTCCAGCAGTGTAGCGCGTCCCGGAACTTCCGGGTCTGTTACTAGAGCGCGCTTCCCCGTGCTTCACCTCGCCATCAATTTAAATTATATATTGGGCTGTATTTATGATTTAATCTGGGGCTGCTACTGTATTTTATATATCATTCCCTTGTCAAACTGTCTACTAGTATATATATATATTTGTTTTTTTTTTTAAATATTTTGGGCTAGTATATAATATATATATATATATATATATATATATATATATATATATATATATATATATATATATATATATACATATACACAGTGTTCGACAAATCTATACATTTGCTCGCCCCGGGCGAGTGGATTTAACATCGTGGCGAGCTCCTATTGGCCCAAGCAGCACATGTTTGGTACTAGCTGGCGAGTAGATTTTTTTGTGTGGCGAGTAGATTTTTTGGTGATTTGTCAACGTGTGTGTGTGTGTGTGTGTGTGTGTGTGTGTGTGTGTGTGTGTGTGTGTGTGTGTGTGTGTGTGTGTGTGTGTGTATATGTGCTTCATATATTCTTATGGCTTCCACAGTGATGCGGACCACACAATTGTTTGCCTGGTTGCCCTTTTGGGGGCTATACTTGATGAGCTTTTAATCCTTAGGTTACCTTTGCACTTTGAATGAATTAGGCTAATCCTTATGTACATTGTGCCTACATTAGCTATTTTTGTGGGCGCTTTGCGATCATGGTGAGCGGATATGTGTGCTCTTTTGACTGCTCATTACATTTGAGACCACCATGCAGAGGCGCGCATGCGCGAGACGTGATGCAGGGCTTATTCAGCCTGCCTATTACACGGATATACCTGACACAGAGCCGCGCATGCGCAGAGAACTGCCCATAGACACTTTCTGCCTCACTAGTGCCCATTACTAAGCTCATAGCGCTTTGCCTTATCCGACGCGACGTTATGACGTCACGGACATGCGCAGTGACATATGGAAGCCCGTTTACTGCCCTTACATTGTGCTTACATTAGCTATTTTTGTGGGCGCTTTGCGATCATGGTGAGCAGATATGTGTATTCTTTTGACTGCTCAATACATTTGAGACCACCTTGCAGAGGCGCGCATGCGCGAGACGTGATGCAGGGCTTATTCAGCCTGCCTAATACACGGATATACCAGACACAGAGCCGCGCATGCGCAGTGAACTGCCCATAGACACTTTCTGCCTCACCAGTGCCCAATACTAAGCACAGGGCGCCTTACCCGACGCGACGTTATGACGTCACGGACATGCGCAGTGACATATGGAAGCCCGTTTACTGCCCTCAAACACATTATGCCATTAATTCATTTCATCTGTGGCTCTGAGGTACATCATGTGCTACAGCCTGAGGCTAAGCTTTCTGCTACTGCCATATATTGGATACACCAGGCAGGTATTCATGTAATTAGTGACTACTTTGGAGGTGTGTGAGTGCACCTACAATATTGAACTTTTCATTGGTAGATAACCTATGACCATCTCTGACTCCATCAGCCTCAATCTTAGCTTACACCTGTTTGTCCTTTGTTTAATCTATGTCAGTCTGATTTTTGCCAGGTGATTACCCCCACTAGCCCAATTAGTTCCCTTTTTAAACCTGCATGTTACCCTGCTTAGATCACCACTCCCAGTAGAAGGCTGTGTGCCGAAACGCGTAGGAGCAGGTCCAGCAGGCAGGATCCCCTGGTTTGTCCCCCTCTTGGGTCACATTACCATGCTCTAACATCCCTCCTTGTTCCACCCTGAATGCACCGACCACACTGTACCTGACCATAGGTGATGTATCACTATCTCTAGCTATAGGCTAACATGTATTCTTAGGCTCTAATCTGTGTATCTCTGCTGTCACTCACCTGCCACTTATTGTCGCTTCAGACAAACTCTATATTGCAGGGGTTAGTAGGCAAATTAGACTTCTTTGCAGATGATTACATAGCCTTAGCTGTGACTCTGATCTGTGCAGATGATTACATAGCCTTAGCCGTGACTATTTAGTCTGTTGGGTGTCACACCAGGTTTATTTTGTCAGGTGTTTCAGATAACTATCTGAGTGTATCCTGGGCATTTTCTTTGAGGGAATTGTTTAGCCTTGTAATGTACAGGGGATCCATGCTGTATTTTAAACATTTCTGTGCTTTGTTTTAACCATTTTTGTTCTGTGACAATACATTAATAAACCTTATGTGATTTGTACTGATACATATACTAGAGTGCTTTATTTAGGGCCTTTTTTCTCTCTCACTATCTATTATACTGCCCTTATAGCACCACCGACAACTCACTGTAGTTTGAAATTTTCCAGTGTCGGTATTTAGTTGTGTTTACATGTCTTGTGGATGCGGGGTCCTCTCTTTTTCTCTTGCATACTATTACATATACTAACTTTGTTAGTTTCTAGACCCCAGCTCCCTTGATTGAGTGATATTTAGCTCTTAAGTACACAGAACAGTTTTTAATGGATTTTGTGGCTAGTGAGGAACGCCGTCGTGCGTACGCTAATGAGGCATTTACCATCAATACATCAGATATCCCTCAGACCCCTATCCCACAAACAATAGGGAGTGGTGATAAAATCAAAGCCCTAAAACAGCTATCTCAGAAACGGTTGCGTTCATGGTGGAACAAGACCGCATTAGAGAAATACCTGTTGTACCAGTTTATACCCAGAGGCTTAAGGGTTCAAACGTTCCCCTCTTTTGAGTTTGAAGATATTAAACTCAAACAACAGTGGGAGGAAAGCCTTAGTACCTGCTCCTTCGCTCTAATTAAAATACTGATAGAGCACGATCAGGCCCGTGTTAAAGAATTTACACTACAAATTGATGCAATTGAGAAAGAACTAACAGACTCAGAAATAAGTCAATTTAAGCGAATTGACAAAGATTTAGACAAATTTGAGCAAGATCTGATTGCATTCAAAAAAACCAAATTTGAACGTGACCAAGAGGACTATAAAAATAATACTGTATATAAGTGGCACAGTGGGAGACGCACAAACAAAAACAAGAGTGCAAATAGAAGAACATTTAACAAAAAAACAAACTCAGTCTCTATATCATCGGGGGTGTCTGCGTCTGACTTAGAATTATCAGACGCCGAAAGCACTTCTTCAGTATCCCATTTAACAAGTCGGTCACATTTTTTAGACACAGGTACAAAGCTTCCCACACTAGAAGGAGGACTAGGAGGGGAGCAAAGAGAGCTAAGGGGACGCACGATACTAACACAAAAACCCAAGTGAGTAACACTACCATAAATATGGATAATGAAATGACAATTATTAACTTGTCAAGTATTACTCTTACAGAAGATCAGGAAAAAGTGTTACGAAGAGGTCTCTCATTTGCCCCAACAACCTGCATGGACCACTTCGAGTGGATCAAAGATGTTAATTTATTTTGCAGAAAGCTTCTTTTGTACAAATTTTTCTCTAAGAATCGTGGAAGCAGTGATGAGAATGCGGAGCTGTTACAGCTGAATACACAAGAGCAACTACATCTCCAAGAACTTGAATCCCTATTAGATGACCAAGGTATAATACAGACAGAAGAAAAGGATATCTTATCTCACTTGAAACCACAGTCGACCTTCTGCCCTCCATGGCAGATCTGTCCTCCAGTGGAAGTATTCCTGAAAATGGTCACGGAGGATTTCAAGAAAATATCTACTAAGATGGATGACGCAAACCTCACAAGATCAGAGTCTGTGGCGATCAAGGAATTGAAAGAGATGCGGGATATCGTCATCAAACCCAGCGACAAAGGCGGCAACATAGTCATCTGGCCTGAGGTGATGTATGAAAAAGAAGCTTACAAACAACTAAAAAATCATACATGTTATTCAGAAATTGCCTCAGACCCCACTATCCGCTATAAAGCTGAGATCGACCGCATATTGAGGTCAGCAGTATTAGACAACTATATCACTGAACGTAATAGTCAGGCCTTAATCACTAAATTTCCCAGAGTCCCCACGTTTTACTTGTTGCCGAAAGTGCACAAGGACCCGACCCACCCCCCAGGGAGGCCTATAGTATCAGGCATAGGTGGGTTATGCGAACCCATCTGCAGATTTATAGACTCTTTTCTGCAATGTTCAGTGGAGACTTTACCATCTTATATTCGAGATACCATGGACGTGTTGGCGCGCTTAGCCCACATCACAGTCGATGAGAATATTCTTCTGGCGACTTGTGATGTGGAGTCTCTCTATACATGTATTGATCATGAGGATGGTCTGCGCGCCACACGATTTTATCTGTCCATGCAGAATGTCTCCACTGGACTGATGGACCTTATCCTGAAGTTATTGAGATTTATTCTCACTCATAATTACTTTATCTTCAGGAGTAGGTACTATCTGCAGAAAAGAGGTACTGCGATGGGGGCCACCTGCGCACCCTCCTATGCCAACCTCTTCCTGGGCTGGTGGGAACGGGAGGTTGTGTTCTCTAAGGATAACGTTATATTCACTCAATACGTGTTGTTGTGGTTGAGATACATCGATGATGTGCTGATCCTCTGGCGGGGTACCGCCGCGGGGTTCAGGGACTTCGTCGGTGTTCTCAACCACAACAACATGAACATCAAACTCACCTTTAGCTGTAGCAATACGCAGGTAGAATTTTTGGACCTTTATATCAATATAGGTCCTGATGGCACATTGCATACTGACATCTTTCGCAAAAAGACAGCCACAAATTCCATACTTCACGCATCCAGCTTCCACCCCGAACACCAAATCAGAGGCATCCCTAAAAGTGAATTCCTGCGACTTAGACGCAATGTCTCCTCTGAGAGAGACTTTTCCACAAGGGCAGGAGAGATGAGGGAAAGATTCAGCCAGCGAGGGTATAGCAAACGCAATGTGGACAAGGGCTATAAATTAGCTCTAGCTACCCCCAGAGACACTTTATTGTATCCTAAAAGCAAAGCCCATGCGGACTGTAAAATCCGCTTCATAGGTACTTATAACCGACAATGGTGCCAATTACGTACTACACTTCAAAATCATTGGAAGATACTAATGACAGACCCAGATCTTAAAAAAGCCCTAGGCGACAGAATTACAATGAGCAGTCGCAAATCGCCCAACCTTAGAAACAAACTAGTGACTAGTCATTTTGTTCCTACCATACAAACAACTTTCCTCTCAACAGCTAAGAGAAAAAAGGGTTTCTATAAATGTAAAAATTGTTCTGCCTGTCGGTATATGTATCAGACAGAGGTATTCACAGACTCTTCCAAGAACCATACCTTTAAAATAAGAGACTGTCTGGGATGCAAATCTAAAGGCGTCATTTATTGTGTCATCTGCCCTTGCGGGCTCCCTTATATAGGGATGACAACCCGTGAAGTAAGGTTTAGAATACTTGAACATGTAAGGAACATCAAAAACGCCTCAAAAGACCTTCAGGCGTTTAAGAAAATCACCTCGGTAGCCCGACATTTCTTTGAGGTACACATGTCAGACTTTAACCTCTTACAAGCATTTGCGATTGAGAGGGTAAGTTTGGGACTCAGAGGAGGCGACTTAGAAAGGGCATTATTACGCAGGGAGTCGAGGTGGATTGTACAGATGGATTCAATGATTCCCAGGGGTCTTAATGACTACCTGGGTTTCGCAATGTTTATATAGGCATCCTGTACTATACCACACTGCCATGACAATTCTTTGAATGTTTTTGACATCTCCTGGCTTTTTTAAGTACAAAATTAGTGATGAGAATCTCATACACTTCTCTCTGTCTCCCTTTCCCCAACCCCTGTTTTTATATCCACAGAGTCCTGGGTTTGCATACTACATGGCTGGTTCCCAACTATACACGACTCTCATCGCCTCACCGTTTGGATATTTCCATAAAGACTCTTGGCTGTCTTGGTCAGCACTGCTCCACACTCTACTTGAACCATTCAAGAAGGACTAATTTCTGATTTATGCACCATCATGACGTTTATCATCCTATGTCTTTATTTAAAGACTAATATCCGGAAGGAGACCATCTGACGTTATTACAGCAAAAAAGAAAACCACACATCATGTTTATTCTTCCAAGTCTGGACGTTAATTTGGGCATTGGAGCCTATGTACTTTCACTGATATGTCAATATCATACATACTAATAGTGATCTATTGAAGAACTCTATTGCCCCGTTCCATCATGTATGTGCTATCATACTGTTAGCCCACAGTTTTGTGGAAGATTATCTTTCATTGAATCCCATTTGTGCACAAGTCTAAACATTTATTGATGTATAGGTATGGATCATGCACTTACCTGCATATAACAATTGTACAACATTACTTCACTCCTAGAGCATACCTTAATAGTTATCTTTGGATGTTATATGTCATGCCTTAAGCAATATGTGCTTCATATATTCTTATGGCTTCCACAGTGATGCGGACCACACAATTGTTTGCCTGGTTGCCCTTTTGGGGGCTATACTTGATGAGCTTTTAATCCTTAGGTTACCTTTGCACTTTGAATGAATTAGGCTAATCCTTATGTACATTGTGCCTACATTAGCTATTTTTGTGGGCGCTTTGCGATCATGGTGAGCGGATATGTGTGCTCTTTTGACTGCTCATTACATTTGAGACCACCATGCAGAGGCGCGCATGCGCGAGACGTGATGCAGGGCTTATTCAGCCTGCCTATTACACGGATATACCTGACACAGAGCCGCGCATGCGCAGAGAACTGCCCATAGACACTTTCTGCCTCACTAGTGCCCATTACTAAGCTCATAGCGCTTTGCCTTATCCGACGCGACGTTATGACGTCACGGACATGCGCAGTGACATATGGAAGCCCGTTTACTGCCCTTACATTGTGCTTACATTAGCTATTTTTGTGGGCGCTTTGCGATCATGGTGAGCAGATATGTGTATTCTTTTGACTGCTCAATACATTTGAGACCACCTTGCAGAGGCGCGCATGCGCGAGACGTGATGCAGGGCTTATTCAGCCTGCCTAATACACGGATATACCAGACACAGAGCCGCGCATGCGCAGTGAACTGCCCATAGACACTTTCTGCCTCACCAGTGCCCAATACTAAGCACAGGGCGCCTTACCCGACGCGACGTTATGACGTCACGGACATGCGCAGTGACATATGGAAGCCCGTTTACTGCCCTCAAACACATTATGCCATTAATTCATTTCATCTGTGGCTCTGAGGTACATCATGTGCTACAGCCTGAGGCTAAGCTTTCTGCTACTGCCATATATTGGATACACCAGGCAGGTATTCATGTAATTAGTGACTACTTTGGAGGTGTGTGAGTGCACCTACAATATTGAACTTTTCATTGGTAGATAACCTATGACCATCTCTGACTCCATCAGCCTCAATCTTAGCTTACACCTGTTTGTCCTTTGTTTAATCTATGTCAGTCTGATTTTTGCCAGGTGATTACCCCCACTAGCCCAATTAGTTCCCTTTTTAAACCTGCATGTTACCCTGCTTAGATCACCACTCCCAGTAGAAGGCTGTGTGCCGAAACGCGTAGGAGCAGGTCCAGCAGGCAGGATCCCCTGGTTTGTCCCCCTCTTGGGTCACATTACCATGCTCTAACATCCCTCCTTGTTCCACCCTGAATGCACCGACCACACTGTACCTGACCATAGGTGATGTATCACTATCTCTAGCTATAGGCTAACATGTATTCTTAGGCTCTAATCTGTGTATCTCTGCTGTCACTCACCTGCCACTTATTGTCGCTTCAGACAAACTCTATATTGCAGGGGTTAGTAGGCAAATTAGACTTCTTTGCAGATGATTACATAGCCTTAGCTGTGACTCTGATCTGTGCAGATGATTACATAGCCTTAGCCGTGACTATTTAGTCTGTTGGGTGTCACACCAGGTTTATTTTGTCAGGTGTTTCAGATAACTATCTGAGTGTATCCTGGGCATTTTCTTTGAGGGAATTGTTTAGCCTTGTAATGTACAGGGGATCCATGCTGTATTTTAAACATTTCTGTGCTTTGTTTTAACCATTTTTGTTCTGTGACAATACATTAATAAACCTTATGTGATTTGTACTGATACATATACTAGAGTGCTTTATTTAGGGCCTTTTTTCTCTCTCACTATATATATATATATATATAGCTTACTAGAATCAAATAGTTGCTAGCTGTTTTTTTCATTTTTCTTTTTTATTTCACTTTTATTTTTAGTCATATGATTTATCATTTATAATATCTATATTCTCTGGTTGTATTTGCAGTGTCTAATATGTTTATATATAATTATATTTTTATTCATTTATTTTTTAATTTGTGTGCAAATGTTATTAATATATGTATTTGTGTTGATTATATATATATATATATATATATATATATATATATATATATATATATATAAAAACAGAAAAAGAGAGAGAGCGCACGCCCCATAGCATAATACTGCATAAAATTTATTAAAAAATAGGGAAGGGGGTTGGGGGTGGGGGGGGGGTAGGAATCGCACTCACAAGATGCAAATAGTTAAAAGGCAGTTTGTGAATATATCACCACCATCCGGTTCTGGATACTCGAACACGTCTCCGTGGACTCCTTCAGGACTGCCAGACACGATCACCAGGAACCAGGTGTACAGGGCTCCGTTCGCTATCTGTATATTGTCCAGATTCCAGCTCTCGCTTCTAATGGCCGCCGATTGTATTCCCGCGCTTGGTATAGGCTCCTGCGCGGCGTCGTCGTGACGTAATCGCGCTATCAGTTCCCTGACGCGTTTCGTCACCTGACGGGCGACTTTCTCAAAGGGCTTTTTTGTTATATATATATATATATATATATATATATATATATCTATATGTATATGTATATATATATATATATATATATATACATACATATACACGTGTATACTGCTATGCAATTAAGGTGTTTTTCCACTATTTCCTCCTCATTATTGTTATTATTGATGACCTAGGTGTCATTTGTATGTTTATTGATGGCTGGAATTTTTTTTATATAATTTATATCAGTATTTCTATTATTTTGGTTCTATTTTTAGTCATTTCTATGGTTTTATTTTAGTAGTTTATCCTTCCTATTACGTGCTCTTTATTACTTTTAACTGTGTACCTGTGCCAGTGTTTACCTAATTCACCTAATATGGGACCTTCAGTCTCAGCTAGAATTTAACAGGTTAATATATCCCACGTCAATTACGGGTTGTCAGGCAACCAACTGGCTATAAGTATACAGAATCTCTGTCCATTCACTATCAGCCCTTTCAGAAAGTCGCCCTCTGGTGATGAAACGCGTCAGGGAATCTGATTGCACCATTACGTCACCACGACGCTGCACACGCGCACGAGGCCGCACTGAGCGCGGGACCAATACTGCAGCCATTCAAGCTTGAGAGGCGATCTCTGGGACCTTCATAGATAAGATTTCCAGTCGGCGAACAACACCTCTGGCCTCCTGTGAGCAGTACCATGTCCACGCAGCCCTGAGGAGCTTTCATTTGCGGACGTTTGAAGTTCAGAGATCGGATGGTGGTGATTTATTCACAAATTGCTATATTGAATTTGTGAGTGCATTTCTTTCCCCCCCCTCCCCTCCCTTTTAACATTAAATCTACCATTTTACGCTATGGGGCGTGCGCTCTCTCTTCTTTTTCTCATCAATTTAAATTAGTTTTAGTTGCTGCCACCACCCACCACCACCACCACCACCACCACCACCACCACCTCCTCCTCCTACCGACAATGACTCTGTTGCCGCCGAAGCCACCTCTGCTACCACCGCCAACATCATCAGATAGACATGGGGTGTGGGGGGCTGCTGATATGGGCAAATTAATTTAATTTGAATGAAAGTATTTTAAATGCAATTTTGTTTCAAGTAAACATCGTAAATAAAATGTGTTATTTTGAATAATAAATGCTGTTTTACCGGTGCGGCCGACTGGTTTTTTTGTGAGGTGCAGGGGGGAGAGTGATGGAAGGTGCAGGGGGGGAAGAGTGAGGGGAGGTGCAGGGGGGGAGAGTGATGGGGGGAGATTGATTGGAGGTACAGGAGGGGGAGAGTGATGGGAGGTGCAGGGGGGGAGAGTGACGGTTGGTGCAGGGGTGGAGACTGATGGGGGGAGAGTGATGGGAGGTGCAGGATGATGATGGGAGGTGCTGGAGGAGAGATGATGATGATAACGGTGACGATGATGACAATGATGATTATTTTACCCGTGCGGCCCAATTTTTTTTTTCCTTGGAGCAGTTCGGCCCTTCGCACTTTACGAGTTGTGCAGGCCTGATCCCCTCTTACATCTCAGCTCTTATCTCCTTCTATACTCTGCTTAGGGCTGTCTCCTCTCTGCTCCATTTCTCTCTGCAGTACTCTCACACCTAAAACCAATCTCTTTGCTGTGCAACTCCCTCCACCTCAGCCTTCACCAATCCACATCCCTACCAATCTTCAAGTAATGCCAGAAATCTCATCTCTTCAATGAATTATTTGCTTAGTTTGGGCTTCTGGTTAGTTCTTGCTCGTCTGATGCACTTTCGTCTTCCCTGACTTTGTTTTATATTGCACTTGCCCTTATTGTATTCTGTAAATCTCCCTTTATTCCATTTAGATTGTAAGCTCTGTAGGTCAGGGATTCTCTAGTCCCCATTGTTTAACCTCCAGTTTAATGCACCTGTGAAACTTTGTACATTAACTCCCTGTATTGTCTTGCTAATTCTGTAAAGCACCGGATACATTTGTGAGGCTATGCAAAAAAAAATACACACACACACACCTGTGTATGCGGAGCTGGAAGACACCATACAGGAGATTTACATGAAGGAGCTGGAAGATGACTTCTAGCACTGCAACGTTTCTCATGGTACAAGACTGCTTAGTGAATATACAGTATGGCACAATCTTCTCTAGTATGAGCGAGCAAATTACAGGGATCAATTGAGGTTAAATCTGAAGAAAAGGGATTAATCCAAGATGTGCTTTTTGAGGCCAATAATAAGCATTTGAATAATTTCTGAACAATGTTAAAACATTTTTTGCATCCATCAATATGGTTATCGCACCAACAAGGGGCAAAGGTTATATATATAAATATATATTTTATATATATATATATATATAAATATATATATAAAAAAAAAATAGAACTTACAACAGGACGGGGTTATTTCACTATTTCAGACAGATAGGTTTTTCCCTGAACCAGGTGCACCGACCGGTACTAAACGCAAGTATTATACTGCTGTTTATTTGCATTATATACTGTAGGTGTGCAGAACTACATCTTTTATCTGAAATAATGCAGACAGAACACAGGAAAAGCTGCTGCGCAGTTTTTTTTGGCCTCATGGGAGAAAAATGGCAGCGGACAAGCTCCTCTGCTTGATTAAGATCTACACGCATGGGGCTGAATTGCTGAATTCTGGGAAAGCTGGTTCCAGATAACAACAGAGGCCTGATATGAAAATAATAAAATAAAGGTATGTCTACAACATCCAGAAAAGACCATTAAGTCATTTTGCTACTTTACCAAAACGCAGGCTCTGAGGAGGAATATCAGGCAGAGAAATAAAACATATACCCCCCTCACATTTCTGGTAAAGAAAGCTTCCGACCCGAACCCGCCTGATGTCGATCTCAGAATCAGGTATAATGCAAAGGGAAGAGATGGGAAATAAGACTCGTGCAACAGTTAATGTTAGACTGGGTGCTTGGGGTAATATCACTTAGGACAGAAAACCTTACAGGGTGAAGGAAAAAAGGACCCCTAATGTAGCACTCCTAGTACTAAAGTAATGGTGAATGTTTTAAAATGTAACTTTTAATAATAAAATAAATGTAGGACAAAACACACACAGACAATAACTGACATACAAACACTATGGTACAAAGAGATACGTGCTTGAATTGTCCCCTAAAAAAAGGTGGACATATCCCTGTTATCATGGAGCAAATAATTAAATCCAACTTGTTGTTAATTATAAGGATTTAATATATCCCTCCTGGGATTCAAATGGTCAGTCCACCAGTAAGGAGGGGTTAATAGGTTTAAACAAACTAATATGGTATTCTTTGTGAGATAGAGGAATAACCTATGGGATGGCCAGTTTTTATAGCAATTCCAAGGCACATGAACTCAAATTAACACCTTGATAGTGAACAAACACCTCAAATAAATGAAATAAATAAAAACATAATTGTTTAAAATAGGTGTGTAAAATAAATAATGCATTTAGCACCCAAAGAAAATGCCTATACATCACAAATCGCGTGGGCTGCAGGCGTGCGCGCAGGCAGTATACTTGTATTGGATCACTGTTTATTTTATTGTTGGCTGGCATCTGGTAATATGTTTTTTCTGGTGCACAAAGGCAATCCATTGAGGGGGCATTCATCCACCTCTTTGCTACCTCCATTCCCTCTCTCTTTCCCCTCCCTCTTTTTTCCCTTCTCCCATTTTCTTTCCCCAGTGTCATCCACTCCTACCTACCAGTTTTATGTATTATTTATTTATTCCCATTTTAAATGTTGTCCAGGGATCAGGGATCCCCATAACCAAACTCATGTGGGGTACTGATGAATCTCGCCTGCTGATCAATACTCCCAAGTGACCCCCCTGACCCAAAGACTAACCCTCAGACCCCCAAAACTCATCTTCCTCCCAAGCCGCTCAATTTTGCCATCTCTGCCTGACATTCATCCCTCCGTTTAGCTAGGGGTGGGTGATGGGGGGGGGGGGGAACTCTATTGATCTTTTCCTGGTTCTGCTGGAGCTCCCTGGGGATAGGTGATCATGAGGCGAGGGCCGGCTCTGGCTCTTCCAGGTGCTGGAGGGCCCTGCTACCAGTGGGTGTGCAGCTCATTGCTCTGAAAAGGGAACCACCTCCTCCCGGTTCAGAACACACACACACTCTCTCGCGATTGTGCCTTTCTCTCTCACCTTCCCCCAGTGTCTCTCTCACCATCCCACAGTGTGCCTCTCTCACCTTCCCCCCAGTGTCTCCCTCTCACCATCCCCCCAGTGTCTCTCTCTCACCTTCCCCCCAGTGTCTCTCTCTCACCTTCCCCCCAGTGTCTCTCTCTCACTTTCCCCCCAGTGTCTCTCTCTCACTTTCCCCCCAGTGTCTCTCTCTCACCTTCCCCCCAGTGTCTCTCCCCCCTCTCCATGTCTTTATCTCTCCCCCTCCACCCAATATGTCTCCCACCTCTTCACGTCTCTTTGACACACACACACACACACACACACACACACACACACACACACACACACACACACACACACACACACACACACACTATCACTCGGCATTCAGGAAGTCAAAGCCTTTGCTGCATGTGCTGTGCACAGCGCCACCTCATGGCTGCAAGAGAAATTGCAGCTACCGACTGCTTTTCTCTCTGCTTCTCTGCAAAATCGCCCCCACCCCCCTAAACAATCTTGCGCCCCCCAGTTTGCGCACCTCTGCTCTATAGTACAACTAGGGTGAATGTATCATCAGATATAGTTTCCCTCTGTGTACAGACAGTATTTGCGCTAATAGATAAACATACACTGCTTGAATGGATATCTGCAGCCAATAAAGTCCCATATATGCAGTTAGGCTTTAGGAATAGTGTATAGCGCTAGAATATAGTCAGCCGAAAGAGAAATCATGCCTATATAAATAGGAGGAGTCTAGTGGGTTGATATACATGATACATAAAAGGCAGAGATCGCGGTAGCTCAAGTCTGGTAATACGATAATAATCATCCAAACATGCATATTGTCTATAGTACTGACAGTAGTAACTGAGTGACCAGGATAGAGCAGGTTAAATATGATTTCCATAGAGCTGCCTTGCTCTACTCCAGATTAGACAGCATAATTGTACTAATGCCAATGTAAAGAGCCACTCTCTATGAGGCTCCAATTGGCGGACTCCTAATAAAGCCACCGCCGTTAGTACAGTCGTAACGTAGAACAGATAGATAAGCAAACACAAATCTCCCTTGCTCTGCTCCAGGTGAGCAGGCATGTAGCTGCCTGTATAACGAGCCACTCTCATATATGCTACTGCTATGAACTGTTTTTTGTTTGTTTTTTCCCAAAATCTTTTTATTGGAAACATATAAATACAAATAGACAATAAACAGTGTCATGGGCACATGACTGGTTACTTCAGGATGTTTACCATTACAGGTTTTCTAGTTAACAAGGTAAAGAAGGGAAGGAAGGAGGGAGGGAGCAGAAAGAGACGAACAGACAGGGAAGGATGGGGTTGGGGGGGAAGGGGAAGGAGGGAAGGGGAGCAGAGGTAGGATCCTCCTGGGTCTCTGTCTTTTCTATCTGGCGCGTCCGGTGGGCTTCAGCCTAAGCTTGGCCGGGGCTCTGTGCTACCAGCCAGAGGTCCCAGGTTTACCAGAACTGAGGCATTCTCTTATGGAGCATGGCTGTGAGCTTCTCCATAGTCATGACTGCATTTATCCTCCTGACTACCGTGCTTCTCGCCGGAGCGTTTGCTATGAACTGTTTTAAAAGCTAGGTGTCCCTAGTAGAACAGATTGGTAAGTCCAGTATATCAACATATCTGCCTTGCACTGCTCAGGGTAAGCAGGCATAGTTCTACCTAATTCTGCCGGTACACGGAACACGAAGCGACAGCCTCAGACTTCCTGATCACGGGGTAACTATATGCGTAATGATGTCATACACCGATATACGTTTCGCGTGTAAGTTGACGCTTTGTCAAGGACAAAGACACTTACTGACAATGTGTAGGATGATACTGGGTTTATTCACTTCAACAATAGTATGTATGTACAGTTAGGTCCGGAAATAATTGGACACTGACAATTTTCATAATTTTGGCTCTGAACGCCACCATAATGGATTTGAAATGAAACAACTGAGATGCAATAGAAGTGCAGACTTTCAGCTTTAATTCAAGGGGTTGAACAAACATATCGTATGAAACTATAAGGAATTGCAACCATTTTCACACACAATCCCCCTATTTCAGGGGCTCAAATGTAATTGGACAAATTAACACAATCATAAATAAAATGTTCATTTTTAATACTTTGTCGAGAATCCTTTTCAGGCAATGACGGCTTGAAGTCTGGAACGCATGGACATCACCAAACGCTGGGTTTCCTCCTTTGTGATGCTTTGCCAGGCCTTTACTGCAGCTGTCTTCATTTGTTGGTGGGTCTTTCTGCCTTAAGTTTTGTCTTCAGCAAGTGAAATGCATGCTCAATCGGGTTGCAATCAGGTGACTCGGCCATTGCAGAATATTCCACTTCTTTGCCTTAAACGTCTGAGTTGTTTCGCAGTATTGTCCACATGTAAAGTGAAGCGCCGTCCATTCAACTTTGCTGAATTTGGCTGAATCTGAGCAGACAATATTATAGAGGGAGAGGGGGGTTGGCCCGGTATTAAAGGTGTTGCACCCCATATGGCCACCCCCTGACCTCACCAGGGAGGCAAGGTGTTAACTGGAATGCGGTCCAGGAATGTGGCTTACACCTTATCATGTCAGGAAAATGTATGTTCCCCTGTTCTCATGTTTCATTATAATCCTGTATTTTAATGTTTTAAAGTGCATTTCTGTATCTCCAGTTCTGGAGGTCGCAGAGAGTTGATATTTGGCCAATGTGTGGAGTCACTGTAGGCATTAAGAACTGGCAAATTTCGACCCACTGAGCCCACCAGAATGGAACTTATTAATATGTGTAGATATTAAAGTGTATATGTATGGTATTTTGGATCTGTTCTGAAAATGCAGACTCCATCTGCTATGCTAATAGGTCATGAAGGGCAGCCGGCTGATTGAGCCTAAGCACTGTGATCAAAAGTTAACTGCCTGATTGTTTACACTAAGTACTAATCAACAGACCAAGTACTAATCAACAGACTGCCACTCTAATTGTTACCTGAGGGTGGAGAATCATCAAACTGGAGTGGTTTGTAAGTGTTATGTCTACACCTACAAACAATGCAGATACTTCATTTGGTAGACTGGTGGCCGCCCCTGATTTAATTATGGGGCTACACATAGAGTCCCAGTACACATGGGCTAATTAGCTGGGGGGCATGGGTTAATCTGTGTCTCCACGTTAGGGATTGGATACAGATAATTGTTCACCAATAGTCTGTATTCAATGTTAAGAATAGGGTTACACAGGTATATAAACTGTGTCAACCCTACAGTTTTTAGTTGTGCTTCTGATTCCACCTGGAATGTCACCGGATTGCTGGAGAATTGCTAGCTGATACTTCTCCATCCCCCGACCCTAAGTAAGTGTTACCTTCTTGCCTGTTAATTGTACTATATTGCTGTGTTCACCTTTTTTAAGGAATAAATTATATTTTATTATATCTAAGCCTCGTTCAGTTCAACCCAGATATTTGGTGTTCATTATATCTTGTCATAAGCTACCGTGACAAATATATCCCTACTAGCTGGGAGACCCGGTGTTGCCCGGGAGTACAATTTCCCACTCCCCCCTCTCTCTCCACTCCCCGTCTGTTTCTCCGCTCCCCCTCTCTGTTTTCACCCTCCCCTGGTGTTCACCCTCCCCTGCGCAGCTCCGTCCCCCCCCTACAGTGTTCTACACACACACTGTTCCCCCCCGCCCACACACACACTGTCCCCCCACGCCCACACACACACTGTCGCCCCCCGCCCACACACACACTGTCGCCCCCCCCCACACACACACTGCCCCCCACACACACACTGCCCGCCCACACACACTGCCCCTCTCCACACACACACACACACACACACACACACACACACACACACACACACTGCCCCCCCACCACACACACTGCCCCCCACACACACTGCCCCCCCACACACACACTGCCCCCCCCCCACACACACTGCCCCCCCACACACACACTGCCCCCCCACACACACTGTCCCCCCACACACACACTGTCCCCCCACACACACACTGTCCCCCCCACACACACACTGTCCCCCCCACACACACACACTGTCCCCCCCCACACACACAGTCCCCCCCACACACACACACTGTCCCCCCCACACACACACACACACTGTCCCCCCTCCCCCACACACTGTCCCTCCCCTCCCCCCCACACACACACACACGGTGTCCCACACACACTGTCCCTCCCTCTCCCCACGCACACACAAAGCCCCCTCCTGTGTTACAGGACTCACAGCACCGCTCCTCTCTCCCGCGCTCCTCCGATTGTCGCGCGCCTGGCCCTTCTCTGCTCTCCCTCCTCCCGTCCGGGGAGCGCTGCGCACGCGCCCCCTCTCTGCACCTGTGAGCGCGAGCCGCCGGGAAACGTGCAGCAGGGAAGGTGCAGGGCCTGTCCTGCTGAGGGGGGAAGAGTGATGGCCACCGGGAGGGGGGAAGGTGAGTTGCGGTCCGGGTGACTGGGGAGAGTGACGGCCACCGGGAAGGGGGAAGGTGAGCTGTGGTCCGGGTGACTGGGGAGAGTGACGGCCTCCAGGAGGGGGGAAGGTGAGCTGCGGTCCGGATGACTGGGGAGAGTGACGGCCACCGGGAGGGGGGAAGGTGACCTGCGGTCCGGGTGACGGGGGAGAGTGACGGCCACCGGGAGGGGGGAAGGTGAGCTGCGGTCCGGGTGACGGGGGAGAGTGACGGCCACCGGGAGGGGGGAAGGTGAGCAGCGGTCCGGGTGACGGGGGAGAGTGACGGCCACCGGGAGGGGGGAAGGTGAGCTGCGGTCCGGGTGACGGGGGAGAGTGACGGCCACCAGGAGGGGGGAAGGTGAGCTGCGGTCCAGGTGACGGGGGAGAGTGACGGCCACCGGGAGGGGGGAAGGTGAGCTGCGGTCCGGGTGACTGGGGAGAGTGACGGCCACCGGGAGGGGGGAAGGTGAGCTGCGGTCCGGGTGACGGGGGAGAGTGACGGCCACCAGGAGGAGGGAAGGTGAGCTGAGGTCCGGGTGACGGGGGAGAGTGACGGTCACCTGGAGGGGGGAAGGTGAGCTGCGGTCCAGGTGACGGGGGAGAGTGACGGCCACCGGGAGGTGGGGGGGTGGGGAGGTGAGGTGTGTGTATGTTGGACCTTTGGCCCGTCACTCCGCCTCAGGCCAATGAGAGGTGTGCGGGGCGGGCGGGCCAAGGGACCAATGAGATTGCCGCTAGGGACAGGGAACACAGTAGACAGGGAGATATACATACAATGGTTTGAGAAATATATAGATTGATACTTCAGAAGTCAGCCGACTGCATCTGTCACATCATCACTAAACACTAGTGACCCAGTGCCATTGTAAGCCATGCATGCCCATGCCATCACACTGCCTCCGCCCTAGTTTTACAGATGATGTGGTATGCTTCGGATCATGAGCCGTTCCAAGCCTTTTCTATACTTTTTTCTTCCCATCATTCTGGTACAGGTTGATCTTAGTTTCATCTGTCCAAAGAATACTGTTCCAGAACTTGGCTGGCATTTTTTTTAGATATTGTTTGACAAAGTCTAATCTGGCCTTTCTATTCTTGAGGCTTATGAATGTTTTTCACCTTGTGGGGAACCTTCGGAATTTGCTCTCGTGAAGTCTTCTCTTTATGGTAGACTTGGATAATGGATATGCCTACCTCCTGGAGAGTGTTCTTCACTTGGCTGGATGTTGTGAAGGGGTTTTTCTTTACCATGGAAAGGATCCTACAATCATCCACCACTGTTGTCTTCTGTGGACATCCAAGGCCTTTTTGTGTTGCAGAGCTAACCAGTGCGTTCTTTTTTTCCCTCACAATGTACCAAACTGTTGATTTGGCCACTCCTAATGTTCCTGCTATCACTCTTCTCTTTTATTTTTTTTGCAGCCCAAGGATGCCCTGTTTCACTTGCATTGAGAGCTCCTTTGACCGCATGTTGTGGGTTCACAGCAACAGCTTCCAAATGCGAATGCCACACCTGGCATCAATTCCAGGCCTAATCTTGTTGCTGACCGAGAAGTGTGGAGTGAGCCGAGCAGTGACGTCACCAGTGTGCGCGCACGCCAAGGCACGCAACTGAGACCGTGGGGGTGAGCGCTACGATCACTGACAAACACTGAGGCTCTGTACAGACACGCTGCGGACGACAACTTTGTATCATTCTGAGCAGGGATACATTGTATTTTCTCTTTTGCTGACACTGTTATGGAATTTGCCAATAACCCTTTGTGAGATCTAAAATGGTTAAAAACAATGGGCCCTCGCCAGCCTCTCAATTAACTCATCCACCTAAGGCATGAGATATGCATAAAACTTAAAGACTTCATTGACTTTTCTGAAGTCATTACAAAACTGACCGGTCTGGCTTAGGTACCAAAACAATAGGGTTTGATCATTGACCATGAGTCTTTAATTACCCCTAGATCTATCATCTTCTTTACCTCTGACTGAAATAGCCCCTCTTCTGGCTTCTGGGATTCTACAGGGACCTATCTTAAAACGCTATTCCTTGCATGGTGACAATATCAAGGAAAATCACCCTAGATTTCCCTGACAAGCTGTAAAATACATCCTGGTTTCTGTTTATCAATTCTACAGCTTCCCCGTGTTGTTCAGGATTGAGCTCTGAGCTCTCTTGATTTTCGAATTGTTGGGTTCTCCACATTTCTAGACGGGTCAGCTACCATGGTCAGACATACCGCTATATCCTTAAATGATTGTAATAGATTTATATGGAAGATCCGTTCTATCTTCCTCCAATCTGGCTGTCTAACTTTTTAATTCCCCGGGCCGACGTGTTCTAGAACTTCATATGGCCCTTGCCAATTCAATCACACTTTGCTTTCAGTTGTGGGAACCATTATTCGGTCCCCTGGTCAAAAACTGCAGAGTGTAGTATGACTGTTGTAAAGGTTCTGTTGGGCCCACTGTGCCGCTTCTAAGTGTTGCTGTACTATTGGAGGAATATGAGCAATGCGTTCTTTCAAATCTTCTACAAACTGGATAACCTTCTTCCCTGGAACAGCCTGTTCCTCCCACTCTTTCCAATTGGGCGTCGCTAATATAGGAGTTCAAAAGGGGAAAACCCTTTAGAGGCAAACAAGAGATAAGGCAACAAGGTGTCACAGTTCTTTCAATCACTATGAACTACCTTCCTCAACATCTTGAGAGTTTTATTAAATCTCTGTACCAGTCAGTTTGCGAGTAGTAAACAGGTGCTAAGGGACTTTATTTTTAGCTCTAGGCACAATTCTCCAGTAAGTTTGGACGTAAATAGGATGCCCTGATCTGTCACAATTTCCTTCTGAATCCTGAGTCAGAAACATTTCCTTAGCTATGGCTATGGGGAAGTGTTATGTATGGGAATCGCCTCCGCATAGCGAGTGACATAATCCAGTATTACTAGGATGTACTGATGGCCTTTGGCAGATTTCTCCAAGGGACCCACCATAGAGAACAATCCGTTCAAACGGAAATTCAACATTGGACATAGGAATTAACAGAGCCCTCATGCGTGGTCTGGTGGCTGTCAGCTGACACTCTGGACAGGAGGCAAATAACCTTTTCCTCTATTATGGATTCCATGCCAGTAAAACCTTTTTAGGATTCTCTTCTGTGATTCTCCATTCCAAGATGGCCACCCAACAAGCGAGACTGTGCCAACTCTAGCACTTTCCTTACCAAAAAAACTGGGCACTAACAATTTTTCTATTTTTTGGCCCTCCTCTCAGCTCACATCGAACAACAAATTATTTTTAATAACAGAATATGGATAGGAGTTCTTGGTTGTCCTTTCTACCGGGACCCCATTAACTTCTACAGCTTGGCTAAACCCATTTTGCAACTAGGGATCATTGGCCTGTATTTCTAGACTTTAAAATCCCTCCTTTTCGGGGCATGTCTAGCAGACGGGCAGAGCAGTCGCACGGCTACAGCGCTCCGTGCAGGACCGCGGGGAAACTGGCTGTGGGACCTGCAGGAGTGCCCCAAATTAGCCCCGGATAAAACGGGGAACCCCCCGAGTACACCCACCAACGAGCGATGGTAGTGATCCCGGTAAAGACCGGAGACACTGTCTTACCGCCACCCACGGCGAACCCAAAATGGCGCCGGCTAGCTCCGCTCTCGCGGAGGAGAGAGCCTGAGAAGGGAGGTGGCAGCTGGAGCAGCCGGGCGGCCCTGAGCACCAGATAAGCCGCTCGGGAGGTGAAGAACCGACGGCGGTTGCTCAGGAAACTGCTGGAGAGACACCCCCTTCCCCCCCAACGGAGCTCTGGGGACCCGGAGCCCCCACCTCTCCTGGGGACACAGAGCAGGCAATCTGCTGGGCAGTGGGGAGAGTAGCACTATTCCTCCCTCCCCCCCCCAAATTTCACTGATCAGAATACACTCGGGCCTGTGGATAAGAGCCCTGGCAGACGACAGACGGGACGGTCGCCTAAAGGAGGTACAGTGACCACGGGGGGGATACCACCTCCATATAAGCCAAATAAAATGAACATATAGCCACATACTAACAACATTTAATAAAACTCCCCTAAAGCAAACCAAAACAAAATAGAAGTGCAACGCAGCAACAGATCTGTAGAAAATGCCAAACGCAGCAAGAAAAAACAAAAAACAACAGCAGCTGAAAACAAGCTTCAGAAATTCCGACAATTGGAAACAGCGCCAAAGCGCACAGGCGCAGCAGACTCGCAAACACCATCTCACTCCCCGCAGAGCTCACCTGGGCAGGGACAAAACAAAGACTCTGTAATGGCTGAAGGTCAGGTAGAATATGCTACAAAGGCTGACCTGACAAACCTAGCGACCAAAGATGATATACAAAAGCTGCTAACGGACTTAACGTTAGTGCTTAAAACCGAACTGTGTGAGATCAAAAAAGACATTGCTACTCTAGGGGACAGGGTGGATGAGTTGGAGAAAGAGGCTGGAACGGTTTCAACAGCACAGGAGCATGTAACTCACAAAGTGCAGGAACAGGACGAGACTATACGGAATATGCTCCTGCATATAGAAGACTTGGACAATAGAGGGAGACGTTCCAATATAAGAGTCAGGGGGATACCTGAAAAGGTTGAACCCCAAGAACTGGCTCCATATTTACAAAACATTATTCACCCATGTGATGGACGAATCACAGGAACGGACCTGGAAGATGGACAGGGCACACAGAGCGCTAAGACCCAGACCCAAACCATCAGACCCCCCCGAGAGAGACTATCATAAAAATGCAAGACTTTCTGGAAAATGAAATAATTATGCAGGAGGCCAGAAGTATCAATAATATAGACTACGAAGGAGCCCGGATCCAGCTGTATAACGACCTCTCCGCATTAACCCTACAGCACCGCAGAGATATGAGGGCAGTCACGATGCACTTACAAAGAGCCAATGTGAGATATAAATGGGGTTTCCCTACTAAACTGATTGTCATACAACAAGGGAGAGTTTCTGTGCTCAGATATGGGGAAAACCCCACAAATTTTTTTGAAAGACTCAATATTCCAGGTCCCAAAGCAAGTGAAAGACCGCAGGACTACGCGACTTCAGGAACTAGCCGGTCCTACCCAGAGCAGAGAGGTCAACAATGGGTAGAAGTGGACAGTAAAGCCAACAGAAAGGACAACGATAACAGTGGCCGACAGCACGGAGAAAGAAGGAAATTACAGGATGAAACAGAGACCGAGTGAAGAAGAGTAAATAACTTAGACTACTGACTATAATATCTTTACGTTTTTTTTGTCAGAACTGATTATGTGATAGTTTAAGGGTTGAAGAGAAAAAGGGGGAAAAAAAAAAAAAAGGGGGGTTCCTTTTGTTGGTAATCAGATTGCGTTAAAGTTAGTTATATTTAAGGGAAGATTATGTTTTCTAGATTGGTTTATAAAGAGATCTATAATAGTACTGTGATGACATAACAGACGCTTTGTAGATAATATACTGAGTAAAATGGTGGTTTGCTATTGTGAAAATGAAGGTAGAATGTTATGTATGTATATAAAGAAGGGCTGAGAAATTATGAAAGATTGGCTTTCACCCCCCCCTTTCTCCTTACCCCCTCTCCTTCCTTCCATCTTCCCCCACCCCCATTTCTCCGGTCCCCTACCCCCATCCTACCCCTTCCTCCCCTCTCCTGTGGAGCTGGAGCAGGGTTGGCTGGACTGTCCGGGCCTGCACACATTCGTCTCCCCCTCTTGTAATTCCACACCACGATTGGCGAGGTGATGTGGACGTGTGGCTCTGTTTACTAGAGATTTTGAGTAGCAGAGGCACCCCTTTTTGAGAGTAGGGCGGGAGATCTCAGAAATGGGGGATCAAGAAACTGATCCCAATTTTTAGTTAAATTTGTATTTGTGTCTGCGTTTTTTTGGGTTTTTTTCCACATCAAATTTTTATTGAATATCTGGTACAGACAGTAAGCAATCTTCCAACCCATTATCTTATATTGGTGTTACCAAATAACCCTTTTTATACAATTTGTGTAAATTCAGTAAACAAAACAGAGCCAATAAGACAAGACATCACATATAAACACAACTCTACTCACTGGGGAGGCTCACAGACAGACTGACACACACCACAGAAGGAGGGGGGGGGGGATTGTAATAATAGATGATTTTTAGTTTTTTGTTGTCTCTTCTCAGAACTCAGTTATCATGGTAGCAGTTATTTCCTCAGTTCCAGTTGTGGTTCTGTCCCATCCTGTCCTTAGTATCTTAACTGTCCGCCCTGTCATCTTCTCTCTCATCTGGTTTGTCAGAGGAGAATGCACTTTCACCTATTACTGCCAAATATTTGTCTAACCAAGGGGACCATATTTTGAGAAATTTTGTGCCGGTGTCGTTGACCAGACTTGTCAACTGTTCCATCCGGCAAACGTACCAAATTGTTTCTAATCTTAGGAATCGTGGGTATTTCTGGTTGCTTCCATAGTGCTGCGAGCTCACACCGTGTGGCTGTTGCAAAGTGTGCAACTAATTTGTGCTCCGATCTGTTTAGCCCCTGCGTGCGCCTACCGAGCAGGAACAGCCAGGGGTCAAAGGGAACCGAGATGCCGAGTATACTCTGCAGCTCCACAGCATATGCAACAAGTCTGCCTGTACTCCACATTGTTTAGGGCACAATGGGGAGTATCCCTTGATAAACTTAGCTAATCTTGTTTGGGTCAGATACCACCTCATAAGGACCTTATATGCATTCTCCCGTAACGTGGTGCATATGGAACTCTTTGCTACCGCCAGTAAAATATAGTCCCAGTCTTCGTTTTCTAATGTCTCGTCCAAGTCTATTTCGCAGCGGCTTTGGTAACTAAGTCTGGTGTCGTTGTCATTTGCTGCACATACTACCTCTATGTATATCCTAGATGTGAGTTCCGCTGTTTCTGTTCTTCTAGAACAGAGCTGTTCAAAATTGGTTCTTTTAGGTCGATTTGGAATTTGTGTGTAGAACGCTCTGATCTGGAGGTATTTAAAAAACCTCAGAATTTGGAAATTCTTTTTCAGATTTAATTTGTTCGAAGGTTTTTATCGATTTTCTGCCTTCCAGATGTAATAGCCTAGTGAGGCCTTTGTGTTTCCAGATTTCAAAGTTTTTGCTGGTCAGGCCTGGAGCGAAGTCAGGGTTACCCACAAAAGGGGTCATAAGAGTATGCCTGTTTGTCAGCGCATATCGGTACTTGGTGGCCTCCCAGGTAGACATGGGTATTTGGTATTTTTACGCACCCGTGTTGGAAGCCAAATTAAGTCCTGCAAGGTGACTGGGGCACAGCAGTCTTCCTCTAATTCAACACTGGTCAGGCAGGGGAAGGGTCTCTTGATTATGTTTTTCCAAATGCGTTTTATTGCATCTATTGATGGTCAGATACCCATAACTCTGCATTTCCAACCTTTATACGTGTCTGAGAGCCATATTGCACTTCTAACTCTGCTGCACGTGGCTTGTCCCAGAACACCCAGCAGGCATGGGGACTTCCTATGAGAGGCAATTAACCATGAATATTCGCTAAATGTGACCATGTGCCGTGTAACAAGATAACATCCCTCTGTGCAGACAAAAGGGGAAATGTACTCACCAGAGACAGGAAATGGAACAGTTTCACTCTTTATTGGGGTCAGATGTTCCTCAGTGTTCGCCTCTTCTTTCTCTGATTTAATCTCTAAACTCTCCAGTACAACCAATGGGAAACCTGGCAACAAGAAAAGGAAAATCCATCATGTAAAGCTGGGAGTGGGGGCTCTTCTTGTGATTTCACCTCCTCTGATATTGGTATAATATAATACAATACTTCTTGTAATACTCGCTAAATGTGACCATGCTCCTTGTAATGATGCAATGCAGCTGTGAGGATGTAAGGGTACTTACCACAAACAGGAAATGCATCTATTTCTTCCTTTATTGGGGTCAGATGTTCCTCAGTGTTCACCTCTTCCTTCTCCGACTTAATCTCTAAACTCTCCGGTACAACCACTGGGAAACCTGGCAATAAGAAAAGGGAAATCCATCATGTAAAGCTGGGAGTGGGGGCGCTTCTTGTGATATCACTATACAGAAATACTCTATACTGATTCCTGAGGGGAGAAGTAATTGACTCTACATGCTTATTAACCCCGAGTGCGGAGGGAGTTTTTACCCCAGAGGGCTGAAAACATGGATTTTTTTTGTGCTACCAATGTTCAAACATCAGTAAATATAAGATTGCCCCATAAAAATCATGTATACTGGAGACTTCCGGTGACGTCACCGTGAATGGAAGGGTAAAAGGAGAGCTCCCGACACCCTCCCTATAACGCTATTAGAAAAGCACTCCAAACCGGCCGATTTCACCCCAAAAGTGTCTAACAGCCTCCCTAAGGTACCTAGGCATGACGGGGAGGAACCAAAAGAAATCACAGAACCCCGTAACTAAGTTCTTCCACCCAGCACAGCGACAGATGGAGCTGGCAGCAGGCATCCAAGATGGCGACGAAGAACACGAGGACGCCGCGGAGGCGGCTGATATACACCAGCCAAGTCCTGCACAACAGCAAGAGCTCAACCCGGCTTTTTTCGAAGCCCTGCTCCTCAGAATGAGAAAAGGATTCACACAAGACCTCGAGAAGGTCTTAAGGGACATTAGAGAGGATGTTAACAAATTGAACTCACGGGCAGACGAAGTGGAGGCGAAAATTACAACGATGGCAGATTCACACTCAAACTTGGAGGATGAAATGGCGTGAATGGGCCACGAAATTGCCGAGCTAAAAAACACCATTGAAGATCACGAAAATAGGGACCGCAGGCAGAACCTGCGGTTCAGAGGTATACCCGAGACGGTCCTCCCAGAATCCTTACCAACTTACCTCAAAAACATCTTCTTAAAGCTGGTACCTGACCTCACAGAACACGAGCTCCTGCTCGACAGGGCGCACAGAGCCCTTGGCCCTAAATCGCCAGACCCAAAGCGTCCGAGGGATATAATCATGAAGTTCCACACATACACGGCGAAAGAAAAGATCTCTGCAGCTGCGAGAAGGGAAGGCTGCATCAAAATAGATAACTACACAATTCAAGTATTTAACGACCTCTCCAGATGGACTGTCCTAAAAAGACAAGGGATGAAGCCCCTCACAGCACTTCTTAGGGATCGCGGAATCCCCTACCGCTGGGGCTTCCCCTTCAAGCTCATTGTCCCGAGGAACGGGCGGTTCTTCACCATCACCGACCCTGACGACATCAAGGAGTTCCTCGAGGCGATCGGTGTCCCCAACCGAAGAGACGAGGAGAGAGAGAGAAGCCCCCCCAGAGCTCCACGAGCAGACCCGGCTGAAACACCAAGAGCATCGGAACGAATCGCCAGTCAAAAGACCCAGGGAGCAACAAAGCCTGCCTCGCAAGAACAAGATGGCTGATCCACGTGCATCAACCAAACCTCCACACCACACCGATCTCTCGCCCCACCTAGTCTAACCCTCCAATACTACCCTCCCTTAACCCTCCTTACCACAAGCACCAGGAAATTCCCCCAACCCCCCCCCCTAGAATCCAGATCCCCCCCGCCCCCCCCCAATCTCCCTCCCCCCCCCCCCCCAAGTCTCCCCTTACCCCCACTCCCTATTGCCCTTCCCCCCCCTTCCCTCCCTCCCCCCCTTCCCTATCCTTACCTCGTCCGTCCCGAGCCGAGCCGTCCGGAGCCCCAGCACAAGCCGGCAGATGACGGGCCTATCACCACTGAGATAACAAAGTGGATCCATCCACCAACGGGCCCACCACGGGACGTGGAGAAGTCGCCAACGTCATCAGCCCCGAGGAACGAGTCCCAGGACCAAGACGGCAAGGCCCGCACGCACGCAATGGTGCAATAACCCCGAGGGAAAAACGATCCCCTCCTACCTCCCCCCCTCATACTATTCCTCCCCCCCGGCCATAGATCCCGAAAGACAGGAAACTCAACACCGAGGCACCCGTACGGATAGGGCCGCCGGCCCCCTGAACTCCACATGGACAAGGGAATCCCCCCCCCCCCCTCCCTCCCAGGCTGAAACCACCAAGATGTCCTAACAATGCGATACGCAAACCCAAATGTGTAAATAGATGTCTTCCCTCGCCCCCCCACTCCCCTGAAAGAACAGAATTCGAAGGTGATATAATGACTAACACTGGGCGACAAAGACCCACAGTTGTTTAAAGTATAAGCAATAAACACTCATAGCAAGGGTTTACAGCACTTACAAACGGCCAAGAAGTTTTCCCATAAGTTGTAAATTATACCTATGCCTAGAGAGATAAGCCAGCTCCCTCCCCCCCCACCTACTCCCTTCCCTTGCCTTTCCCCCCCCCTCCCTCCTCCCCCCGGTTCCCCTGTCTGGCTAAGTATTAAGAGAAACGGTCTCTTCAAAACTGCATATGCATATCCACAACCTGTCAAGATGTATATCTAAATACAGCTAAACCCCGTTATAACGCGGGTCTCGGGGTCCACCCCGAGACCACCGCGTTACTAACGGGGTCGCGAGAAAAAAAAATGGCCGCCGCGCTTTAGCGCATATTCATCCCGCGGGACAGGAGATGGGAGCGGGCATGTCCCTCCGCTCCCCGCTTCCCCCTGTCACCGCGGGACAGGCCGCGGGGCAGGAGATGGGAGCGGGGATGTCCCTCCTGTCCCCGCTCCCCCCTGTCACCGTGTGACAGGCCGCGGGGCAGGAGATGGGAGCGGGGATGTCCCTCCTGTCCCCGCTTCCCCCTGTCACCGCGTGACAGCCCGCGGGGCAGGAGATGAGAGCGGGGATGTCCCTCAGGTCGCCGCTTACCTCAGATCCCGCTGCCTGCATGGAGGTGGTAGCGGGGGGTTTCTTCTCCCCACCGCTGTCCCTGGCGCTCCCGCTGCCTGCGCGGGAGGAGGGGGGGGAGCGGGTGGTGGTGCTGGTCGCGGCCTTTCCTGTGCTCCGACCCCACCCCCCGTCTGTGTAGAGTGAGAGAGTGTGTGTGTGTATGTATATATGGGAGAGAAAGTGTGTGTGTGTATATGGGTGTGTGTATGTGGGTGTGAGTGTGTGTAAGTGTCTGAGTGTGTGTGTAAGTGTGTGTAAGTGTGTGTAAGAGTGTGTGAGTGTCTGTGAGTGTCTAAGTGTGTGTAAGTGTGTGTAAGTGTGTGTAAGTGTGTGTGAGTGTGTGTGAGTGTGTAAGTGTGTGTAAGTGTGTGTAAGTGTGTGTGAGTGTGTGTGAGTGTCTGTGAGTGTCTGTGAGTGTCTAAGTGTGTGTAAGTGTGTGTGAGTGTCTGTGAGTGTGCGTGAGTGTGCGTAAGTGTGCGTAAGTGTGCGTGGGAGTGTGTGTGAGTGTGTGTGCGTGTGCGTAAGTGTGTGTGAGTGTGTGTGAGTGTCTGTAAGTGTGTGTGAGTGTGTGTGCAGTGTGAGCAATGAGCAATGTGTGTGCAGTGTGCAGTGTGTGTGCAGTGTGTCAGTGTGTGCAGTGTGAGCAATGAGCAGTGTGTGTGCAGTGTGCAGTGTGTGTGCAGTGTGTCAGTGTGTGCAGTGTGAGCAATGAGCAGTGTGTGTGCAGTGTGCAGTGTGTGTGCAGTGTGTCCAATGAGCAGTGTGTGTGCAGTGTGCAGTGTGTGTGCAGTGTGTCCAATGAGCAGTGTGTGTGCAGTGTGCAGTGTGTGTGCAGTGTGTCAGTGTGTGCAGTGTGAGCAATGAGCAGTGTGTGTGCAGTGTGCAGTGTGTGTGCAGTGTGTCAGTGTGAGCAATGAGCAGTGTGTGTGCAGTGTGCAGTGTGTGTGCAGTGTGGCAGTGTGAGCAATGAGCAGTGTGTGTGCAGTGAGTGTGTGCAGTGTGTGCAGTGTGTGCAGTGTGCAAAAAAAAAAATGAAAAAAAAAATATTTTTTTTAAATTGTTTTTTTTTTTTTTTTTTTTTTTTTTTTAAACGGGAGCCACGGGAAAACCGCGTTATAACCGAATCGCGGTATAACGAGGCGCGTTATAACGGGGTTTAGCTGTATTGTGAGTTTGAAGTTCCTCTGTGGCAAAAATCTGTCAACCTCAAAACACAACATAAAAACCGGGTTTTTGATATGGCATACATTGCACAAGGGACAGTCCATTAACCCCCAAGACTCCTCCCCCACGCTGCCCCCCCCTCAACCTCCCCCCCTCCCCCCTCAACCTCCCCCCCCCTCCCCCTCTCCTGACCCCCACCCCCCCGACTAACAAACCGCAAAGAGAACCGCTCTCCTTAAAGTTACCTATGACCGGGGCGTGGCCAAGACACCGAGCAAGCAAGACCTGTGTCTATACAGCTCCGTCCCAAGAGAGGACAAAATAAAGATAACTGGGACCAAGAAACCCCTCAAAAAATATTAAAAAAGCTGGGGGAAGATATCATACTTATGCTGAATGCCCTGGTGGCGGTGGATTACACACAAACCCCAAGTATACACGCAAAGACCGGGTCCCCTGGGCCTCCTCTCTCAAATTGCTGTGTGGCTAAGATGGCGGCCAAGCAGGACTGATTTACCTGGATCCGGCGCCAAACCCCGCAAGGTAGTCTCTCTGAGACCAAGGTCTGCAGACCCCCAAACCATCTGGGATCCAGAGAGCGGAGCGAGGATCTGACCGGCGGCCTGATCCGCATCAACCCGCCGCTGGTTCAGGCGGAGAGGTGGGTGCCGCGCGGGACTGGTGACGCCTGTTGGGCCTTTGATCTCTTCACATAGGAAACCGACGGGGGCCTCCCGCTCTGCGCGACGGCCGCACCTGATGTCGGGTCCCGGCGGTGTCTCATACCCCCCTGTCAAAAGCCACTTCACTAAACAAAGACCTACAACAAAATAATAAACACTGCTTAAAATAAAAATACTCTGCTGGTGCTGCTGGAGGCTAACTAAAATGGCCGTCATGGCGCTGTAGCTGCGCGCCGCGCTTACCTCTCCCGTCCGGCAGTAAACCCAATCAGCGCGCCTTCCCGCTATCCCCCCCTGCCTCCCTGTGCGGCCTTCCACCTGCCTGCACCGTCTCTGCGAGGAGGGGGGCTGAGAACAGCTGCTGCCTGGATCGGAGCTGTCTGGCTCCTTGCGTTTCAGCCTGCGTGCCAAATCCAAGATGGCCACCGCAGGCTGGATTTAAAGGCATATCTCCCCCCTCCAGGAACATAAATAAATAAATAAACACCACAACATAGAAAATCAGAGAAAAAAAGAGTCACCCCTTCACCCCCAAAGGAGCCGTCCCTCAGCGGTGCGAGGTGGGGAGGTGCTGGACAGGAGAGGCTGTGATCTGTCCCCCCTAGGGCCCCCTCCCCCTGTCCCCATAACCCCAGAAAAACCCCAGACAACCATTCAATAAAATGACTTTATTTCGACTTCCGGTGACGTCATCCAAGATGGTGGGTTAGTCAGGGAGCTCTGAGAACCCTCACGCATAAAAAGACCAGAAAAGACTTTCCCCCCCCCCCCCGAAACTAACCGCAAATAGTCTCAAGCGACGCCTGAACCTCACAGCATGCCCCAGAAGGCAAAAGCGCCAGCTTCTAAAGGCGTCCCGAAATTTTTCCAGCCGCAGCAAAAACGCGGCCCCGCGAGCATGCAGGGACCTCAAGATGGCGCCGGACACCACGCGGCTGCGTCCCCGCAACGAGAGGGAGACACGCAGGCAGCGGAACCAGCCCTAGAAAGGGAAATCACGCGCACCTATCTGGAGGAACTCCTCTCTAATATGTACGATAGGCTACATAAAACCCTCAAGCAGGACCTCAGGGAAATGGTGACGGGCCTACGTGAAGAAATGGATACCCTCACACAAAGAGCTGACGATCTAGAGAGCAAGCTTGAAGAATCGTTGCAAGCTCAAGCGGCGGCAGATGATGAGATCATGCGCCTGGGTGAGGAGGTCAGACTCCTGAAGGACAGCATAGAAGATCAGGAGAACCGGGACCGGAGGCAGAACCTCAGGATTCGGAATGTCCCGGAAACGGTTCCCCCTGAAGCAATAAAATCTTACGTGACTGACCTCATTAACACCCTGTGCAAGGACCTGGATAAAAGAGATCTAGAAATAGATCGCGCACACCGCGCACTGGGCCCCCGCTCGAATGATCCAAAACGAAGGCGGGACATTATAGTACGCCTCCATAGCTACTCCACAAAGGAGAAGGTTATGACGGCGAGCAGAGAGGCGAACAATTTGACTTTTCAAAATGAGCCGTTACAAATATTCAGTGACCTCGCCAAGATCACAATTGAGCGCCGCAGAGAACTCAAACCACTCACCCAAATACTGCGGGAAAACAACATACCCTACCGATGGGGATTTCCATTCCGGCTGGTCGTAAGCAGAGGCGGGAAGCAGAGATCCATCAGACTGCCAGAAGAAATGCAAGGATTCGCCCGCGAACTAGGCCTGACGTTGCCACCTGCACGGAACAACACGCGGAGGGAACCACGAGAAGCAAGCCAGGAGCGGAGACCCATCAGAGCGTCGGAAAGATTGGCCGGCCAGCAGGAGCAACAGACCTGATCGCCCGGAGGAGAAGCCCTGCGACCCAGAGCCCTTACCTCCCGAAGGGAGACCATGGAGAAAACCAGCGTGTCTACGCAGTCCCGTTAGTTGTTGTTCTACCAACCAGTTGACAAAAGAGTCCCCAGCACCCCATGGCTCGGTTTGTTGGAGCCAAGATGTGCACCCCCACAAGCAGCATAGGCGAGTTGAGAAGCGCGGAGGCAGGAGAGGGGAAACCTGATCCACCTGGTGGCCTTGCCGGCCAAGCCCCGCTGGGAACTCCTCGACCTACCCGTGGACATCACCCAGACCAGGTTTGATTGCCCCCACTCCAGATAAACGTTATATCTGGTCCCGGTGAGAAATAGCTGCCCCCCCCCCCCAATCAGACTGATACAGAACCCGTTACCCCTGTTGAGACTGTTAAGCGCTTTTTCCTGTGCTGCGGAACTTACCCTCCCCCACCCACCTTGTTTATGGGCAGCTTACATCCCTGTTGAAACCCAAGTTGTAGCTATGTTATAAAGCCCCTTAATGTCAACTACAATAGCCTATATGATGGAACAACCCCCCCCCCCTTCACCATCAACCCCTCCCCCCCCTCACCATCACCCCCCCCCTCTCACCATCACCCCCCCCAGTGCCCCCTCCCTCATCCTCATCCCACCCCTCCCCCCTTATTTGTCCTCCCTTTCGCCCCCCTAACCCTCCCCCCCAACTCGCGACGGCGAACGCACAGCAGAACACCTACCTATTACAACCTACACAACACCCCCAGTATCAAGCAGCCAATCCCACACTGCTCCGGGTGTCCACTAGAGAGTCCCCTACCCCCCCCCCCCCCGCCCGCGATCTCTACAACAGTGGTTTCGCAATAATCCCCAACGGACCTATCCACAATCACCCCTTCCCCCCCCCATTACCCCAGCCCCCCCCCCCTCCACACCCCCCCTCCCCAGCCCCCCCACCCCCGGATAGAACGAGGGGCTTGAACGTCACCACCAAAGCTCCCCAACTCACTACACGCAAATAGAGCTGAGACCGTCACTTCATAAGTGTCAATACGATTTACCAGCGTAAATAACGGTACACTTACCATACAAATGACGCACAGCACTACACCAAAATACCTCCAGTTGCCTCTTCCCCCCCCATCCCCTTTCCCACAATCCCCATCACCCCTCCCCCCCCCCGGATACCACGCCAAATACCCCCCCCCCCCCCGATACCCTGCCCCATCCCTCTGCCCCCCCCCCCCGGATATGATGAACCCCAGCCCCACCATAAAGGTTCCCAACCTCTCCGCAAGCAACTAAAGCTGAGACCACCCTGATGTAACGGTCTATTTGTAATGCCAATGTGTTCTACCAATGTGAATATCTGTGTATCTAATGTAGATGTATATATGTATAGGTATATGTGATTCAAAGCTAGCTGCCAAAACACTCACCACACACTCACCCTGATGTCACCTATTCCCCCTCCCCCACGTACCCCTTCCCCTCCCCCCTAACCCCCCCCCCCCCCCTACAGAACCACCCAGCACCAAGATCACCTTACCTGTTACTCCGGAATACCAAGACGCCGCTCCCCTTACGACGTCACAATGAAAACAGCGAGCGGAACAGCACCCCGAGTTGGCCGCATAACCCCGAGAAACCGCTACGCAGCTCGCACTGAGCAAACCAATCCGCAGACCCTAAGGTGTGCACTTGCAGCCCTATAGAAACCCCACCACGACCCTACCCATAACTACTCCCACCCATCCCCTCATACCACCTCTCCCCCTCCCCATCCCCCGGCTCCTCCCCTCCCCCCCCCCTAGACACCATAGTGAACACGCACCCCTCCACTAAACCCCCCCCCCCCCCATATACAACCAAGACGCAGTTTATTATGGTTTAACTGTCCACATGGCCTATTTACATAATTCACTGACCACCTATTGTACAAATGATTACTGCATGTATAACCTACTGAAGTGAAGAATTGTATAACTACTGTGCAGGTGAACCAAACATAAGCAAGGCGCCGCAATGCCTACCACTCCCCTTTCCATCGTCATCCCCCCCCTCCACCCTCTCTCCCCACCCCCATCCTTTCCTCTCTCCCTCCCCCCCCACCCATATCATCCCTCACCCCCCTCTTTTTCTCTCTCCCCCAAACCTCAAAGCCCCTACAATATACAGAGGTACCAATTTACACACAGAAGAACCACCCCAAGTCCTATACGTTGCACAAAGAATACCAGCTCCCGATAATAAAGAACATTGATACATAAAAGACGGCATGATAATCTAATGTCAATAGCTACCTACATGCAGGGAATAGACCCCCACATGTGACGCGGAAATGCGCTCTAGAATCTCTCTTCTGTCTGGCCCCCCTCCCCCCCCCTAAATCACCTCCTCCCCCTCCCCCCCTTCCCCCCCCCCCCACTTACAGCCTCCCCCCCCTCTCCCCCCACCCCTTCCCGTATGAGAACAAAGGGTGTGAATGAGAATTCTGGAGGGGAAAAAAACACAAAGAACCAGAGGGTTCAGCCCCCCACCCCACACTGCCCACCGGATGCTGACACCGAAGTCCACCTTGATGGGCATTATCGCCCAAAAGCCGGTCGCCCAAGGACCAGGCAAATACCTGTTAGGTTCATGCACGAACCTCATCTTCCTGCTCTCTCTACCGCTGATTCTGTCCCAGCGGTCCTACCCCCCATCCCCCCCACCCTCCCCTTACCCCCCCCCCTCCTCGGACCATTCAGTAAACCTTTCAAAACTACAAGCTACCTTACAATGTTTGCCAGGGCTAAGAACACTCTTGAGCCATAGAATCAGGGCCCCCCCAGATGGGAAGGGAGGGTTCTTAACTACCACAACCACAAAAGTCACATATGGCTTCTAACGCCCCAGTGAAGATAGTGTCGCTTAACGTCAAAGGACTCCAAAATAATAGAAAAAGGAGGCTTGCCCTCCAAGACATGAAGCAGGCAGGGGGAGACATCGTATTCTTACAGGAAACCCACTTCACATCTCAAGACCCCCCAAATTTGTACAAAAAAGTGTTTCCAACATGCTTTTTCGCATCATTTAGTAGTAAAAAGCGGGGAGTGGCTATACTAATCAGACAAGGAACTCCATTCAATCATGTCAAAACGACCATGGATCCAGAGGGTAGATTTCTTGTGGTATATGGCTCCTTAGCGGGCTCAGCAATCGCTCTAGTCAATGTATATGCCCCAAACGAAAATCAAACAGAATTTCTGAAAACAGTGCTTGAGGGCATAGACCCGGGATATCTGTCATCGATGATAGTGGGAGGAGACCTAAACATGGTCTTTAACCCCATCGAGGACAGATCAACCACAGGGGGTCACCCCCGTACAACCCACTCCCAAATCGCCGGGAAAAGGTTCAGGGAATTAGTGGACGAGTTCTCATTGGTGGACGTTTGGAGATCACAACATCAGGGCCAGAGAGACTATACCTTTTACTCGGCACCTCACCAGACCTACTCGCGCATAGATCACTTTCTGCTGACCAAGAACATCCTAGAGGCAGCCACGAAATCAGACATCGGCCCCATCACGTGGTCAGACCATGCCCCAATCACCTTGACCTTATCCACACCATTCGAAAAGACAACATCATTCTCCTGGAGATTGAATGACTCCCTATTGAACCACCCTGAGATAGAGAGAGAGATCAGAGCCTCCCTCAAGGACTACTTTTTCTTCAACTCAGGGTCGGTGTCATCTCCAGCGATACTATGGGAAGCCCATAAGGCGGCAATCAGAGGCAAATTTATCTCTATTGCCTCCCATAGGAAAAAAATGAAGCAAAAACTGATTTTGGAACTTACTGATAACATCCTTAAACTTGAGCAATCCCATAAAGCTAACCCTGCAAAAAAAATCTATAAAGCCTTAACAATAGCCAGACAAAAGCTCAAGCAGACCCAACTGGAAAAAGTTGAAAAAGCCCTTAAATGGACTAATCAACATTATTATGATAAGGGTAACAAGGCGGACAAGCTCTTGGCCAGCAGATTAAGAGGCATCCAAAAAAGGTCCCAAATAACAGCGATTAAGAATGGGTCTGGCGAAACGCAATATAGCGACAAAAAAATAGCGGCGGAGTTCACAAAATATTATACAGAACTTTATAATTTACGACCTAAAAATGGTCGATCAGCACCAAAAGCATCAGAAGCGATCAAAAAATACTTAGATAAATGCCAACTCCCCACCCTGACTGAAGAGGACAATGAGGTCCTCAATGCGGAGATCACGAAAGAAGAATTGGAAGAAGCGGTAAAAGCACTAAAGATCTCCAAGTCTCCTGGCCCTGATGGCTTCACAAATGTCTATTATAAGAGATTCTTGCCCATACTATCCACGCATCTACTAAAAATGTTCAATCATTTTATGGAGGGAAATTCGATCCCCACCTCCATGTCCCTAGCCAACCTAGCCATAATTCATAAGGAAGGCAGAGACCCGATGCAGTGTGGAAGCTACCGTCCAATCTCCCTTCTCAACAGTGACCTCAAATTATATAGCAAAATTTTGGCCAACAGATTAAACCCCATTCTACCGAGACTGATTAACATCGACCAAGTCGGATTTGTGGCAGGTCGACAAGCCTCGGACAACACACGTAAAATAATTAATATTATCGAGCATATCCACCTTACAGGCACCAAAGCAATATTACTCAGCCTAGACGCAGAGAAGGCGTTCGATAGAATTGACTGGCTATTCTTAGACCATACCATGCGTAAATTTGGCTTTCGAGACGCATATTTAGAAGGGGTCCGCAGACTTTACCAAGATCCATCCGCAACGGTAAAACTACCAGGAAGTAATGCCCAGAGCTTTGGCATTCAAAACGGCACGAGACAGGGGTGCCCCCTGTCCCCTCTCCTTTTCGCACTAACTATAGAACCCCTGGCGGCTACAATTCGAAACAACGTAGATATTCAAGGGATAGAGATTGGGCGTACGCATTACAAAATATCCCTCTTCGCGGATGATATAATACTAACGCTCTCAAGACCCCACATTTCCCTCCCAAACTTACAAAAAGAGCTTCTAGACTTCGGAGCTATATCAGGTTATAAAATTAATAACGATAAGTCCGAAGCCCTGAACCTCAACCTGCCAGAGCCAGAGATGAAACTCCTTAAACTAAATTTTAAATACCGATGGTGCTCCTCCCATGTCAAATATCTGGGAGTAAAGATATCGGGGAACTACCATTCGCTATACCATCACAATTACCCGGCCCTATTTCGGAAAATAAAATTAGACCTAGAAAAATGGGGGGCATACCAAATTTCATGGATCGGGAGAATGATCTCGGTGAAAATGAACATACTCCCCAGATTACTATATCACTTCCAGACACTCCCGATCCACATCCCTGGCACAGAATTGAAAAATATCCAGAAACAAATTCTCCATTTCATCTGGCAGGGGAAAAAACCAAGAGTCGCAAGATCAGTTCTACTTACTTCAAGGGGGAGAGGGGGCCTGGGGGTCCCCGACATTATGCGGTACTACCAGGCCACCCAGTTAAGGCAGGTAGTAGTATGGAACGCGGAACCCGGCCAATATTGCTGGCTAGACATAGAAATGCAATACGCCGGCACGCCTTCTCTGCCAGCATGCCTTTGGTCCCTGAGTAGGGAAGATTTGCAGAAAAACAAATTCCAATTAGGACCAATGAGGCACACATGGGAGACCTGGACGAAATGCAAATTGAAATTCAAGCTCACAACCACCAAATCTCAACTCATACCAATTATCCAAAATCCCAAATTCGCACCAGGATGTGAGCCCAGACAATTTGAGCAATTTACAACCAAAAACATAAGGGCGATTGCTGACTTCCTGAGCTTTGGGGAATTCCTGAGCTACCAAAGGCTACAAAGCAAATACGAAATACGGGGATTGAATGTCTTCAAATATCTCCAAATTCGGCACTACGTCCAATCAATATCACCAACGTTGGAATTTCCCCCTCTGACGAACTTCGAAAGACTGTGCACAGAGACAGCGCATCAAAAAGGTCTGATAACGCAAATATACACAGAACTAGAAAGAGCAACAGATGCTCCAGTTCATGACTACATGCTCCAGTGGGCAGCAGAATTGGGCATAGTTATAGACCAAGAGGATTGGGAAAGTATTTGGGAATCAGCCTCAGGAACTTCCATATGTACCACAATCAAAGAAAATATTTACAAAATACTGTTTCGCTGGTATCTCACCCCAGTTAGAATAAATCAAATCTACCCTCTGGCTTCAGACCTATGTTGGAGAGGCTGCGGACAAAAGGGTGACATGGCCCACATATGGTGGTCATGTCCAGAAATTCAGAAATACTGGGAAACCATACAGACTTTAATCACAGAGGTCACAGACCTCACAATACCCATTGATCCGCTGACCTACTTGCTGGCCAGGCCAATCGAGAACATTGACCGCCCAACAAGTAAATTGATCTCCTTCATTCTCACGGCGGCTAGATGTGCGGTGGCGGCCTCGTGGAAGAAGGTGTCTCCCCCCCCTAGGCAAACTGTTAAAAACAGAATACAGGAAGTCATGTTAATGGAAAAGCTCTCGGCTTTTCTAAAAAGGAAAACGGAGCCCTTTTACAATACATGGGAACCGTGGCTGTCCCGTATGACAGATTAGTGACGACCATTCCCACAGTAGAAGACAGCAGTAGTGGAAGAGTACAGTACAATGGTCAGAGAAGGAAGGGTCCTCCCTTCCCCAGACCCTGCCCCCCCCTCCTCATCTCTCCATCACTTCTTCTCCCCCTCCCCCCCCCCTCTCTCTGTTTCGACCCTCACGCCAACCCTGCCGACCCACACTTGAAGGTCGGGGGAGCGTTGAGTCTTTCCCTCTTTCTGTCTATAAAACAAGAAAAACCTGTATTAGGCAAAATATTGTTTATTCTGTATACAATGTATTTCACACAATGCCTAATAAAAACTGTTGGAAAAAAAAAAAAAAGTTACCTATGACCTCCCTTAGCTTATCAAGAGAAATAACGAGGGAATGAGTGTCTGGAGATATACACTGTTGTGATCTTCCTTTTTTCTTTTGCCTTTGCCTAACAATGTAACCCAGTAATCTGTATATTGTACCGCAATGAAAAGTGTTGATGTAATGGGACAGATCATTAAACCCCAAGCTCTCTCCTCCCCCCTCTCCAACCCCCCCCCCCTACCCCCCTCCCCCCCCCACCCAGCCTACTCCACAACCTTTCCCCCCTCCCTTCACCCCCATCCCCCCCCACACACACCCTCCCCCCCCTATACCACCCCCTCCCCTCCCCCTTCCCTCCACACACACACCCTACCTCCCCCTGTGTCCCCCCCCCCCCCGCCCAGATAACGTACAGGAGAAAACCTATACATGCGCCTTGTACCCGAAATCTCAATCCATTATAGTAATGGTTAAGACAGAGTGAAACAGACGTCTGCTAAGTACTTTAAACATATGTGCCTAGAAATGCAAACCTATAAAAGACATATTATTGCGAGGGGAACTGCGAGGATATCACGGGATATAACCTTGATTTCCCACACACCCTAAGGTCCCATTCCCCCACCCCACCCTCCTCCTTCCCTACCCCCCCCTAAATGTCCTCCAGGCGTCCTCCCACTCCAATATAGGACCGATAACGTGGTCTGACCATGCCCCGATAGATTTGACCCTATCTCTCCCGTTTGTGAAGCACACCTCCTATAATTGGAAACTTAACGATACCTTACTGAACGACCCCCAAACAGTAGATACGATTCGACACAAACTAAATATATTCTTTGAACAAAACAAAGGGTCAGTCCCTCTAGCGTCAACACTGTGGGAAGCCCACAAAGCTCAAATCAGAGGAGACCTAATCTCCCTAGCATCTTATAAAAAAAAACAGAAACTAAAAACGCAAAAAGCGCTAACTGAAAAAATAACTACTTTGGAACACCAACATAAAAAGTCACCTTCCAAGAAACTACTCAGAATACTTGAAAAAACAAGGACTGAACTAAGACAGTCCCAATTAGAGGAGGTGGAGAGAAAACTTAAATGGTCCAACCAGAAGTTTTATGATAAAGGCAACAAAGCTGATAAACTTCTAGCATCAAAACTTCGGGGCATAAAAACAAGGGGCCAAATTACAAGAATCCACACCACTTATATCGAAAAAGAAATAGCCCAAGAATTTGCAAAATACTATACGGATCTCTACAATCTCCACCCCCCCAACCAAGACCCATTAGACGCAGACTATATCTCGCAATTTTTAGCAAGATGTAATCTACCTTCTCTCACGGACGAGGAACTCAAAGCCCTAAATGGTAAGATCACCCAGGAGGAATTGGCACAAGCCATAAGCACCCTTAAGATAGCCAAAACCCCTGGTCCAGACGGCTTCTCAAACGCCTATTATAAAAAATTTAGAATGCCGCTCTCCCCCTTTCTACTTGATATGTTCAACTCTTTCCTAGAAGGAGCCCCGATCCCAGGCACAATTTCGGCTGCCAATCTAGCTATTATACATAAGGAAGGAAGGGACCCGCTGCAATGCGGTAACTACAGACCAATCCCCCTGCTTAACACAGACCTGAAACTCTTTAGCAAGATCCTAGCAAACCGGTTAAATCCTATTCTCCCCAGACTAATTCATATAGACCAAGTGGGATGTGTGTCAGGAAGACAGGCCTCTGACAACACCCGCAAGATTATTAATATCATTGACCACGTGCATCTCAACAAACTCCAAGCTATGATCCTCAGTCTAGACGGCGAGAAGGCCTTCGATCGTATCAAATGGACATTCCTAGACAAAACCCTGCTCAAATTCGGCTTCTCAGGCTCGTTTCTAGAGGGGGTCAGGGCACTCTACCAAAACCCCACGGCATACTTAAAATTACCAGGAGGACAATCCAGTCCGATCCACATTAGAAACGGAACCAGACAGGGCTGCCCCCTATCCCCCTTGCTATTCGCAATATCAATAGAACCACTGGCGGCCCAAGTTAGAGCAGACCCGAACATCACAGGTATAACTATAGCTGACAAAAATTATAAAATATCCCTTTTCGCGGACGATGTCATTCTGACCCTATCTAACCCACATATTTCCCTGCCCAATCTCCACAAATTATTAGATGAATTTAGTTAGGCCTCAGACTACAAGATAAACAGGGACAAATCCGAGGCACTGAATATATCCCTCCCCGAAGCCACATGGAAACTTCTCCAATCAAATTACAAATATAGATGGAACTTGTCCCATATAAAATACCTAGGAATAAAAATCACTAAAATGTATTCCATGCTATATAAAACGAACTATCCCCCCCTATTTAGTCAAATCAAGAGAGACCTTGAGACATGGAATACATACCAGATTTCCTGGTTTGGCAGAATCGTCTCCGCTAAAATGAATATCCTTCCCCGCCTGTTATACTATTTCCAAACCCTTCCAATCCCAATACCGCTAGCCGAGCTAAAAGATATGCAAAAGCAAATAATGCAATTTATATGGAAGTATCGGAAACCCCGAGTTCCGAGGTCAGTGCTCATGGCAGCTAAAACAAGAGGTGGACTAGGAGTACCAGATGTGGTCAGATATTACCACGCGACCCAGCTCAGACAAGCAGTAGTCTGGAACAGCCCCCCGAGTACAACCTGCTGGTTAGAAATGGAGGCTAGCTATGTATCCCCTCTCCCTCTCCCAGTATTGTTATGGTCCCCAGAATATAAAGAAAAACCTCCCCAGAAATTTGAATTAGGAGCAATGAAATGCACGTGGTCTATCTGGTCCAAAAATAGAGGGAAATACGGCCTAACTTCACCCCCCTCCCAACTCACCCCCATACTTGGGAACCCTGAATTCCCTCCGGGATGCACCCAAGCCCAAATCGGTCTATTTCAGGACCTTCATATTAACACGGTAGCGGATCTGCTAGAGAATAACGAAGCTCTGTCCTTCCAGGAGCTCAAAAACAAATTAGCGACCCCCCACCTCCCCATTTTTGCATTCTTACAGCTACGACACTTTCTCAGAGCTCTGTCCGCGTCCTCAAAATTCCCCCCCCCGTAACCAAATTTGAGTCCCTCTGCCAAGTGAGAGAATACCAGAAGGGACTAATCATATCAATTTACAGAATAATCGAAAACTCCCTCCCCTCGCCCTCACATGCCTATATGCAAAAATGGTGTTTAGACCTGGGCGTACCCCTAGATCTCGAGGAGTGGGAGGACATCTGGGAGGCAGCCCCCAAAACTTCAATCTGATTGAGCCAGATCTTCCCCGGCGCATCGGACCTGTGCTGGAGAGGATGTGGACAAAAAGGGGACATGGCCCACATTTGGTGGACATGTCCCGAAATCCAGAAATTCTGGACCAGAATCCAGAGATTGCTGGACGAGACCGTGGGCCTGGAGGTCCCGCTGGACCCTCTGACATACGTGCTGGGCAGCCCAATGGAGGACATCCCGGCCCCCGAGGCCAGACTGATGTCAGCCATACTCAAAGCCGCAAGATGTGCGGTTGCAGCAGCCTGGAAACAACTGAAAGCACCCTCAAGAAGGACAGTAGTAAACAGAATAAACTTAGTCATGAGCATGGAAAGACTAACAGCAATGCTCAAGCAAAAAATGCCACAATTCCACAACACTTGGGAACCATGGATAAGCTTGGGAACCTCGCCACCAGACTAGGCCCAAACATAAAAAATAACCCATCTCCCCCCACCTACCCCTGACACTGGCAATAAGAGAGGAATACCCCAACACCTTTCCCCCCCCCCCTTCCTCCCCGAAACCTGCCCCCCCCACAACCCATCTTATGTCGTTCCCATCTATCCCCCCTCAACCAGAGTCTCCCCCTACCCATCTCTTTCTTGACACAAACTGAGAAAAGGCTTTATTGAGAATGTCTCCATAGAATACAATCAAGTCCAGTTATTCCCATACGATTGTTAAATACTGTACTGATTGTAACCCCTGAATGTAACAATTTTTATCTGTCTCCAATAAAGGAAAAAAGATTGTTAAAAAATAAAAAAAATAACAAAAAAATCACGTGTACTTTTTCATTAGTGCATGTAGCTTGTAATTATACTGTAGATATTTTCAGTCCGTTTTTTAAACATACTGAATAAAGACAAGTGAGGATGTAAGGGTACTTACCACAAACAGGAAATGCATCTATTTCTTCCTTTATTGGGGTCAGATGTTCCTCAGTGTCTGGCTCTTCTACCTCTGACTTAATATCTAACCTCTCCGGTTCATCCACTGGGAAACCTGGCAATAAGGAAAATCCATCATGTAAAGCTGGGAGTGGGGGCGCTTCTTGTGATATCACTATACAGAAATACTCTATAGTAATTCCTATGGTTTTGTGAGGCTCGGGGAGCCACGCCGCCATCGGCGTGCTTCCCACTCACCTGCACCGCCGCGGGCTCCTCCGCTCGCTCCCGCCTCCACCGACACCGCACTAAGGCGCTCATGCACGCGCCATCTAAATAGTGCCGGTCTATGGCACACACAATGCGCACTCGGCCAAACCCACGGAGGCACGGTCACGCGCACGGTAGCCCTGCCTCCTCGCTCTGACAGGTGCTCCTTACACCTGCGCTCTGCCTATCACAGCCCCTGCTGGCCACACACCTCCACGCTGCAGTTCTCCTATTGGACGCGCTCTCCTCCTTATGCTCAGCTGTGCCACTGGCACTTTGGCTGAGCATAGAACCAGTTTGTTGTTCTTACCTCTCTCTGCCACCACAGTCTTGCCTTGTCTTGCTGCTCCTCTTCCTGTGTACCGACCCGGCTCTCCACGATTATCTTCCACTCGCCAAACCTGACCTCGGCTACCGGACAAACGACGACTCTAATCTCTCCAATCCCTGACTCGGCTAAAACAGTACCTGCAACTTTCCGTACCTCTCCTGCACTGACCCCGGCAAGTATATCGACCATCCGTACCTCTCCTATCCCGACCCGGCAACCCAACCAAAACTACACTCCAGACGTGCCTCCGTGGCTGTGGGTGGCGTTTTATCCATTCCTACATCAGCACCGTGGTCCCGCCTTGTTTGTGGTGAGCACAGCGTGACAGGGGTGGAGTGAAGGGATTGATTTTACTTTCTTAATCCTATGAGTGCCGATGGAGCTTTTACTCCCGAGCGCTGAGAACATTATGGCGTTTTTGGAGCTACCAATGTTCAAACAGCAATAAAAATATTATCAATAGAACTTTAGACAAATCATGCATGTTTTTTTCTTCATTAGAACATGTAGCTTATAATTTTGTGCATTCTTTAATATTATTTCCCAAAATATTCCAGTCACTTCAGTCCATTTTTTTAAAAATCATTCTGAATAAAGACAAATGAGGATGTAAGGGTACTTACCACAAACAGGAAATGCGTCTATTTCTTCCTTTATTGGGGTCAGATGTTCCTCAGTGTTCGCCTCTTCTTTCTCTGACATAATTTCTAAACTCTCCATTACAACCACTGGGAAACCTGGCAATAAGAAAAGGAAAATCCATCATGTAAAGCTGGGAGTTGGGGCGCTTCATGTGATATCAACTCCTTTGATATTGGAATAATATAATACTTCTTGTAAAGAAATGTATTACTAGCCCTTCTGGCAGAAAATGACTTGGAGTTGAGTGTTTGACTCGCGTAACTGTAAAAGAATCAGATATTCCCTCCTCACAGATCTCAAAGACACCAAAATATCTCCTCTACTCACTTAAGTGTGGATCCATGCTGGCAGGGGGCAGTGCTGCTCTGGAGGTGCTGGCAGGGGGCAGTGCTGCTCTGGAGGTGCTGGCTGTGGACAGTGCTGCTCTGGAGGTGCTGGCAGTGGGCAGTGCTGCACTGGAGGTGCTGACCAAAGGTTCTCTGATCTATATTTTTTGGATGACAGCTGTGCCTGTATAAAAGAGAAAACAGAATTGGAATGATCTGTTTTATTGGGCAAATATACAGCATTTAGTATGAGCTTTCAAACCTAAGATTATTAACCCCAAAGGAGTCGGAGAAGAAACGAAAATCTGCTGATCACAGAGGATGACACACACAGCAGATGTATACAAAGAATGCCACGATATGGCAGGAGGAGCCAATGACGTCACAGGGAGAGACCCGATCAGAACGGAGTGAGGATCGCAAGTAGCTGATGCCCGGATAGATAACCCGACGTGGGAAAGCACCAAGCGGTGACGGAGCAGATCAAATGCTGGGGATGCACCATACAGAGAAGTCTGCTATGACTGATGAAGACAACGGAGGATCACCCAACGCCCCCTCATTAAAGTACTGAAGCCTCTAATGGACGCTATGAACAGAGGGAGTTACCTGCAGATCAGCACACCTGCAATTCATCTAGGATAATTCCCAGAGGGCATTGTGGGATGGTGGGGATATAAAAGGGACTTCACAGGACTTTGTCATTATGCCACTTTATATCACTTGAGAAAGAGACCGCATGGTCGAAACGTTGTGTTTCTGGCTTCAATACATTAGAGTTTAGCAAATCCGTCAGTGCTGTGTGATTTCTTGCGTTCCTGGGTATGCTGCAGGATATCATCCATTCGTAGGAGCACCGGTAATTCTATCACCTTTTCGGATTTTTTATGGTTGGAGGAGCTTTTTTGCGTCCTGGCAGGCGAGCCATTGGCTGTTTGCCGTCACGTGACCGGCCCACCGTGCGCAAAATTTAAATGGAACTGTCTCCTGCAATTCCGCACGCCTCCGGAAGCACCTGCTAAAGCCGCACTCATATCTCATGCAGGGGGTAAGTGTGCTGGCTCAGCGCGGGTCAGCAGTCTTTTTGACAATGGCCCCGGCCTTAGTCTCCAGCGCTGCACAGACCCCCCCCCCCGCCCCCAGTCTCCAGCGCTGCACAGACCCCCCCCCCCCCCCGCCCGCCCCTCCAGTGTCTCAGACATGATTTAAAATGAGGACATGAGAGAATGCAGCTGAAATTTGGGACATCAGAACATACTGTCAGACCAGGACTGTCCCCAGGCAAACGGGTCAGTCTCACACAGAGAAGCTATAGCCCATAACACACACTTGATGCTGGCCCCTGTGGTCATGAAGGAGTTAAACTCCAACCAATACTCCCTCAATCTAATTACTTTCTAACTCTATTTAATAACTTTCCCAATCTTATCCTCACTGATTCCTAATGTTAATTCCCAATGTATTGTATTGTATGTCTTTATTTATATAGCGCCATTAATGTACATAGCGCTTCACAGTAGTAATACATGGGGTAATCAAATAAATAACAGATAATATAAATAGCAGATCATGGGAATAAGTGCTTTAGACATAAAAGTAACATTTCGGAAGAGGAGTCCCTGCCCCGAGGAGCTTACAGTCTAATTGGTAGGTAGAACGTACAGAGACAGTAGGAGGGAGTTCTGGTAAGTGCGTCTGCAGGGGGCCAAGCTTTATGTATCGTGTTCAGAATATCCACAGTGCTATTCATATGCTTCTTTAAGCAAGTGTGTCTTAAGGTGGGTCTTAAAGGTGGATAGAGAGGGTGCTAGTCAGGTACAGAGGGGAAGGGCATTCCAGAGGTGTGGGGCAGAAAGTGAGAAAGGTTTAAGGCGGGAGAGGGCTTTAGATACAAAGGGGGTAGAAAGAAGACATCCTTGAGAAGAACCCCCATTATCTCCCAGTCCCTGTGATACAGGAGGAGTAACCCCCCCAGTGCCAGAGGCTCCCCCTCACTATCAGAGGCTCAGCCTCTCAGGCTCCTGTGTGTAAGGAAGCTCAGAACAGCACTGGGATAATGTGCACAGGTCACACAAGGGAGGGGAAGGGAGGAGGAGGAAAGCACTTACCCAATAACACAGGCTGAAGATCTCTGTGCAGCAGGGGGTGGGCAATGTGAGGGGGACACAGGAAAAGGGACTTAGAGGCTTCAGAGCCTATTCCTCAGTGTGTCCCCCCCTCAGTGCCTGAGATGTGCACTTTATCCCCCCCTCACTGTGTGTGTACTTCCTATGGAGGGTGGGGCAGCCCCTGTGATCTCTCAGTCCTTCCCTGTGGGAGTGACCTGGATCCCCCCCTCAGGATGTGGGACAGTCTGTGCTCAGGGTCAGTGTTTCCTGCCGGAATCAAACCTCAAACACCAGGGAATCCGGCTGCAACAGAGGGACCACAGAGAGGGAAGAGGGGAGGCCAGGGCGCCCTCTAACCAGCTTCTCCTGAGCTCATATGTTACAGGGACCCCTGGTGGGCTCCCAAGCAAGGTGCAGTGAGTGCCCCCTGGTGAGAGCTGCACGTGGTGCTGGCTGTGGGCTGGTGAGAAACATAGTGACAATCTCACCCCAATCTCCCACCGTATATAGTGCGATCCTGTGACTGCATTGGCATAAAATAGTGAGGCATTTAAACTGAGCTTTTAAGTGAGAAGATATAGTTAGACCAGTGGTTCCCAAACTTTTTGGTTTCAAGGCTCCCCAAGGCGATCAGGATTTTTCCGCGGCTCCCAAAGTAAAAACAAAGGTGTACTGTATATACATATGTAGCCCTGTTTCCTATCGAACACAGGCCACGTTCATATGCTGTATTACCTGTAGGCTCACAGGGCCTGAGCCCCTGCCACGGAGAGCCTGGGGCGCACACAATACATATAACTTGGTGCAGCGCCTCCACCTGCGACAGCTTCCGCCAGAGGGGAAGTGGGTCTTCGCAGGACCTATATACCTTCAACATACACACCCACAGCAATGTATCTTAACCAATCAACTTGACTGGTAGCAACCATAAGCATATGCACATATCATCAGGTGTCCCTCCCTAGAGGAGACACTGTACTCAGCGTCACGTTGAACGCTACCCTCCCGTCTCCCTCCACCGGGTGATCCCACCCCATGTCCAGTCCCCTTGGGGAATAGTCCTCCCACCCTCAAATGAGTCAGAGATATGTATGAGTGTGGCTGCGCAGCCACTGTGTCCTGAATGAACGATGGTACCGTTGGTGCACGTGGAGAATTACCTGCCGGGTACTCCAGTACCCGGTACTGCTACAGATCTTCGCAAAGGATCAGCGCGGTGCAGGGGACACCGCTCGTGGATATCCGGGGCGATCCCACCCGGTCATGCTGCGGCTTGCTAGCGGGGTCTGAGCCCAGACCTTCCGCCACTTAGAACTGTCCTGGTGATGATAGTGTGCAATAAAAGGGAACCGGAACCTCTCTATGGCAAGTCCCTAACTCTGCTTGTCTCTACTGGGACTCAGGGCCTAACTGGGCCTGGGGCATGCGGCCTACGTAGGGGGCGGTTCGACTCCCCACACCGAACTCCGTCTCCTCTCCAGCCAGCTCTGACCCAACGTGCGCGCAACCACTTCCTTTTCCTCCACTCCTTGCAACCCATTGGCTCAGCTCTATCACAGGGACCCGCGGGGGCTGATGGGACCCGTATCTAGCTACCTACCTCCAATCAGAACTCTCTTCCTTCGTGGGCTTTGCTTACCCTTGCCTGCGCATGCGCAACCTCTGGCTAGATAGGTAAGCACTGGTGCCAACCATAACATGGCGACTACATGACGCGGATCCTCCGTATTAAAGCACCCCCTTACTGCAGCATACCCACCCCCACAACAACATTAAGGGTGAGAAAGGGGTCCCGGCTACACATACCTAACAGTTGCAGTGCGCAGTTGGTGTCTCTCTCAGGCACTCACACACTCTCTCAGACACACACACACACGCGCTCTCTCACACATTCTCTCTCAGACACACACACTCTCTCAGACACACACTCTCTCTCACACACTCTCTCTCTCACACTCTCTCTCTCACACTCTCTCTCACACTCTCTCTCTCACACTCTCTCTCACACTATCTCTCTCACACTCTCTCTCACACTCTCTCTCTCTCTCAGACACACTCTCTCTCACTCTCTCAGACACAAACACTCTCTCAGACACACACTCTCAGACACACACACACACTCTCAGACACACACACTCTCTCAGACACACACTCTCTCTCTCAGACACACACACTCTCTCAGACACACACACTCTGTCAGACACACACACTCTCTCAGACACACACACACTCACTCTCTCAGACACACACTCTCTCACTCTCAGACACACACTCACTCTCACTCTCTCAGACACACACTCACTCTCTCTGACACTCTCTCAGACACTCTCTCACTCTCTCAGACACACACTGTCAATCTCTCAGACACACACTCTCAATCTCTCAGACTCTCTCACTCTAGGACACACACACACTCTCACTCTCTGACACACAAACTCTCACTCTCTCAGACACACACTCTCACTCTCTCAGACAGACACACTCACTCTCTGAGACAGACACACTCACTCTCTCAGACAGACACACTCACTCTCAGACAGACTCACTCACTCTCTCAGACAGACTCACTCACTCTCTCAGACAGACTCACTCACTCTCTCAGACAGACTCACTCACTCTCTCAGACAGACTCACTCACTCTCTCAGACAGACACACACACACTCAGACACACACTCACTCTGACACACTCTCTCTCACTCTCTCAGACACACTCTCTCTCACTCTCTCAGACACACTTTCTCTCACTCTCTCAGACACACTCTCTCTCTCTCAGACACACTCTCTCTCACTCTCTCAGACACACTCTCAGACACACTCTCTCTCACTTTCTCAGACACATTCTCTCTCACTCTCTCAGACACACTCTCTCCCACTCTCTCAGACACACTCTCACTCTCTCAGACACACTCTCACTCTCTCAGACACACTTTCTCTCACTCTCTCAGACACACTCTCTCTCTCTCAGACACACTCTCTCTCTCTCTCTCTCAGACACACTCTCTCTCACTCTCTGACACACTCTCTCTCACTCTGACACATTCTCAGACACACTCTCACTCACTCTCTCAGACACACTGTCTCTCACTCCCTCAGAAACACTCTCTCTCACTCACTCTCTCAGACACACTCTCAGGGAGGGAGGGGGGAGGAAAGGCAGGAGATCCGTGCAGGCAGCTCCCTGCACACAGTCACATGCACACAGTCACATACACACAAATAAATACACACACACACACACAGACAAATAAATACACACACACTGACAAATAAATACACACACACACACACACACAAATACACACATACAGATACACACACACACACAGATGCACACACATTGGAGAGCAGAGGCAGCGACGGATGTGAGTGACTGGGGGAGGAGGGGGAAGAGGGAGAGGAAAGGCAGGAGATCCGTGCAGGCAGCTCCCTGCACACAGTCACTGGACAGGCAAATGTACAACTCTCCCCCTCATCCCCCCACCTTCTCCTACCACCCGGGGCAGAAGGGGACGGGACACCGCGCAGCCACCAGCAGACAGAGGAGCGGGAAGGCAGACACACACTCACCGTGTGCTGTGCACAAAGCGGAAGCCGCGCCCCCGGCTTCCTCTGACCTGCAGCCAATCCCCTGCGGGCTGGCCGGCATGAAGGAGGGATGTGGGGAGTCATAATCGGAGGGATGGAGGGGAGGGATAATCGGAGGGATGGTGGGGAGGGATAATCACGGCGCCCCTCTAGGCAAGCCACGGCGCACCAGGGCGCCGCAGCGCACAGATTGGTAACCACTAAGTTAGACTATAGTTAAATATATATTTACTTTTCCTCATGCAAGACCTTTAACCTCAGCTGATGTGACATGGATCTAATTGCATTTTCTTCACAGATATGTACCTGATCTGCAAGCCCTGTTTTTAAAGATTTACCCAGCTGCCTTTAGTAATGAAAATGTTGGTATGTTTGAATATCAAAAGATGTTTTTTTTTTTTTTCTCTTAACTGTGTCTTGCTAATTGACCAACTGGAACAAGCTGATTTATTGGGGAGGGGGGAGGGTCATGTGACTGTTTTAGCTGTATAAAACCAATACCCCCTCTGCATTTGCATTGACTGCATTGTCATGAAATAGGGAGGCATTTAAAGTGAGCTTTTAAGTGAGAAGATATAGTTAGACTATAGTTAAGTGAGCTTTTAAGTGAGAAGATATAGTTAAGTGAGCTTTTAAGTGCGAAGATATAGTTAGACTATAGTTAAGTGAGCTTTTAAGTGAGAAGATATAGTTAGACTAGAGGGGACTGGGGACTGCATCCTTCTGCAAACTTCTGCACATGGCATCAAACGGTGAGCTATTCTGATCACGCTATGATCCCTGCTGTTTAGTCTGCGCACACACACACTTGGCTCAAAACAGCTCCATGCAGCATTACCTACCTCTGGCATAATGAACCTGCTTTTTACCCTCACTTTGTTCTTTCTCATGGCCTAATTGAAATGTTATTCTCTCTATCTACTACAAACGCCTCCCTCCTGGCCCACGCCCAACATCACCATACACCCCGGATTACTCAAAAGCCTTGCACTATCTACTGAATGTTGGTGGAGAACCTTGAAAACCAGCACACCAACCACTGCACACTCAATTGGCAAAAATCATAAAGTAACAACTTGCAAACAACTACTCAAATTTCTACTCATACTATTACTCTCTTTAGCAGGTGATATTGCTCGTGATCGGAGCGCGTCCAGTCCTACACTAGCTCCTTTACATGGAGCCAGATACAAGCACTAAGTCTGCAACCTGTTACTCGAGCAGCAATCGTGGCTATATTAGATACACCAAGCATTAGCAAGTAGGTGTAGAGCGACTCAGCATCACCACGGTTCCTGCTATTTTTATTCTACTGGCTTCACATGTTGTTTTTATTTTATTCAAGTGTAAGTAGACACTACTTGTGTACTACTGTTCTATTTTTCTCTCCATTGGAGCAGCACTCACCCGTTTTTTTGTGTATAGAATAGACACACCCTCCTAGGGTGTCTATTTTACTGTCCAGTGTGTGTAACCTGTTCACTGCTGTTAGAGTGTCCCTCCATAACAGCAGCCATTAGGGATACAAGCAGTGATATGCTAATCCGGATTGCCTTACTACTGGCGGTATATAGTATTTATCTATATCCCTGTGATAGTATACCACTGTAGATACTTACCGGGTCTACTTACCCTTCTATCCTATATGAGCAGGCAATATACACCACTAATACTTACCTGTATGAGAGACACTTTATTTGTGACAAGTGGCTGTATCTGTGTCTTGATAACAGTAGACACAGACCCCAGTGGGTGAATTATTCATCAAGCTACACCCTGCACATATCATCAAGGTTGTTAGCCCACACTTAACACATGAGATCTGGTATATTTTATTTTCGCTGCGCTTTTTTGGCTCATTACGAGTCTTATTCACTCTGGTAACCCAGCGTTCCATTTATTTTAGTTGAGTTATTACTCCAATTAAATTACTATTTTTAATTCATTCATTCCTCATACCATTGCAGTTATTCCCCTTCCAACACACTGCGAACTGTGCATCTGTTCGAGTGCTCTCCATTGGGGTTCTTTCTCTCTCCCAGTACCGGTTCATGTTCACCCCAGATAGTAGCACCACAGACCTTACTTTTAAGCAGTAGCGAGGGTATTCTCCTTCCCTCCCCCTCCCCCCTCTTCCCCTATAGTTTGATATTGCATCTAACCCAGGCCCTCCCACTTCAACTCTGTCCCATACCCCTGAGAATACCCCCTTCAAATTCCAAAAAGGGCTATCTGTCGCCCATATAAATATCCGGAGTCTGCTGCCCAAACTGGATGAACTAAGGGCATGGTGCCTTATGTATAAAGCAAAAGCCATCGTTCTTACAGAAACATGGCTAACCCCTAAAACCCCTGATGCAAATATCGCCATTCAGGGATACTCCATTTCTAGGAGAGATAGGTCAAAGAGAGGAGGAGGGGTGTTATTTTATATTGCAGACACCTTACAATTTACACTGTTACACTGCCCCCCAAGGCCAACCTCTTTTGAAATCCTAGTTGGCAGAATCTGCATCCCCTTTTCTAAGCCCATCTTGCTTGCTGGCATCTACCGCCCCCCCTAAAGCCCCTCTACAATCTCTGACTGATATCACCCAGTTTCTTGGCTCGGTTTCCTCTCTGAATGAGAAGAGTGAGCTGCTAGTTATTGGGGATTTCAACTTCTATTGGCATGACCCTAAAAACCACAAAATCCACACACAAATTAAATTGCTTAACCTATCGCAACTCATTTCCCAACCCACACGGACAAACCTGAAATCGTACCACCATTCCTTGCTTGACTGGATTATCTCCTCAAACCCCAGCAGAATCCAATCCTCTGGCATCCTTCCTGACATTTTCAGTGACCATGCAATAGTGTACTGTGTAAGGAAAATTAAACCGCCCCAATCAAGCCCTAAAGCTCTCCTCACTAGAACATTTAGAAACTTTAACCCACAACAGTTTCTGGCTGACCTTACCAACTGCCCTTGGCACAGAATCGATTTAATTCCTGACCCTGATTTTGCGCTCGACTATTTCCAATCCGAGCTCTTAAAACTCTGTGATACACATGCTCCACTATGCAGAATAAGGGAACGGGGTGCCCACCTTCCATGGGTTACACCTGACCTTATAGCACTCTACCAACTATGGGATGCCTTGTGGAAAAGCCACAAAGTAACTGGCACTACCAAGGATCTCAATCACTACAGATGCCTACGAAACATGTGCACAAGGCAAACAAGGCATGCAAAAGCACAATATTACTCTGACAATCTCCTCCAGAACACATCAAACCCAGCTAACTTCTGGAAGGTTATCAACAACATATTCCAGCCTTCTAACCACCAACAGCCAAGTAATATCACTAAGGGCGATATTACTCTGACAAACCCCACCGACATTGCAAATGCATTCAATGATTACTTTGTGCTACTAACTTATTAGCGAAACGCAACCCAAACCACAAACCTGAATCTCCTCCTGGGAGTACCCCTTTAGCCCCACCCCTTCCCAACACTGCCCACAATTTTCAATTTGGCCCAGTATCTGAAGAGGAGATTACACAAGCGCTTCTCAAACTAAAACTAAGCAGCCAATGTGGACCTGACTTACTACAATCTAGGTTCCTAAGACTTGGTGCCCCAGCAATTGCCAAACCAATTGCTTCCATAGTCAAATCTATCCTGTCTGCAGGCCATATCCCTAAGACCTGGAAAACTGCTAGAGTTGTCCCAATCTTCAAAAGTGGGGACAAAAACACTGTCTCATCCCAGGGGTAGATGCCGGCACGATCTTGCATTAATAGCGTTGAATGCGTTCTCCGGTGACGGGGTGAGACTCACGCACTTTCGTTTAGAAGACAGGTAGGATACACCATGGGTTAGGAGGACCGAGTTGCTAAGCCGCTAACTCTAAGAAGATTCCATTCGAATCAAAGCAGTCGAGGATGCAACACTCATGTTGCCAGTTCAAGGCCGTCCCACCCTGCCCTCCCCCTCTTGTGTGTTCCTGTTGTTGTCTGGTCCGAGTCATGTAGGTCAGGTTTGTCAAGTGCTGTGATTAAATGTAGTTGGTCAAGGATGAAAAATGTTGGTACTGCGATACCTAATAATGGAATGTGTCTGTAGAGGGAGAAAGGGGGTGGCCCGGTATTAAAGGGGTTGCACCCCATATGGCCATCCCCTGACCTCACCAGAGAGACAAGAGGTTAACTAGACTGCGGTCCAGAGATGAGGTTTGCACCTTGTTGTACCTTGAAAATGTATGTTCCCCTGTTCCCATGTTTCATTATAAGTATGTATTTTAATGTTTTAAAGTGCATTTCTGTATCTCCAGTTCTGGAGGTCGCAGAGAGTTCATATTTGGCCAATATGTGGAGTCACTGTAGGCATTAAAAACTGGCAAAGGTCGACCCACTGAGCCCACCAGAATGGAACTTATTAATATGTGTAGATATTAAAGTGTATATGTATTTTATTTTGGATCTGTTCTGAAAATGCAGACGCCATTTGCTAGGCTAATAGGTCATGAAGGGCAGACGGCTGAGTAGCCTAAGCACGTTGATCAAAAGTTAACTGCCTTGATTGTTACCCAATGTCTAGGGATTAAGTATTAATCAATCAACAAACTCTGCCAGTCTAATTGTTGCCTGAGGGCATGGGTTAGTCTGTTAGTCTGTTAGTCTCCACGTTAGGGAGTGGATACAGATAATTGTTCACCAATAGGCTGTATTCAATGTTAAGAATAGGGTTGCACAGGTATATAAACTGTGTCAACCCTACAGTTTTTAGTTGTGCTGGAGTTGTGCTTCTGATACCATCTTGAATGTCACTGGATTGCTGGAGTTGTGCTTCTGATTCCATCTTGAATGTCACTGGACTGCTGGAGAATTGATAGTGGATACTTCTCCATCCCCCAACCCTAAGTAAGTGTTATCTTCTTGTCTGTTAATTGTACTATATTGATGTGTTCACCTTATTTAAGGAATAAATTATATTTTATTATATCTAAGCCTCGTTCAGTTCAACCCACATATTTGGTGTTCATTATATCTTGTCATAAGCTACCGTGACAGTGTCACATTGTATGCTCTGTAAAAACCCTATAAAAATTTAAGTTGGAAAAAAAAAACACTGTCTCAAACTACAGGCCAATCTAACTTCTCCCAATTCTATCCAAAGTCATGGAAAAATGTGTCCACTCCCAATTAAGCGATTATTATAACAAGACAAATTTCCCTAGCCAATTCCAATCTGGCTTTCGCCCCAAACACTCCACCGTAACTACCCTGCTAAAAGTTTGCAATGAAATCCAGTGTGGAATGGAACGGTGTCAACTCAGTGGTGCAGTATTCCTAGATTTTGCAAAGGCTTTTGATACTGTTGATCATGCTATCCTGCTTAACAAACTCCAGAGCTCTGGAATAGGGAAGCATGCTTTAAACTGGTTTCAGTCCTACCTATCAGGTAGATCCCAACATGTGTCCATCTCTGGCTCTAACCCTAACCCCCTGGATAACACCTGTGGCGTCCCGCAAGGCTCTGTTCTGGGGCCCCTACTCTTCTGAGTGTTCATCAATGATCTTCCCACAGCTTGTCAGGAAGCCTCAATACACATGTATGCAGATGACACAATCCTATATGCACAAAACCATAGCCTCTCTGACCTTCAACACATACTTCAGTCTGACTTTTTCAGACTCGAAAACTGGATTTCCCAAAACAAACTGTTTTTAAACACTGACAAGACTGTAACAATGGTATTTGGGACCAAGACTAAATTTTTAAAGCTTCCAGCGACTGAGCTCCAGATTAGGCTAAGGCCCCGCTCCCTCAGTCAGCGCGCCCGCACTGCAGACAGGCGGGGCGCTGACAGACACAGACCGCGATATGCGGTCTGTAGGGAGCGGGAGGGGGGCGGGAGTGGGAGGGGGGGCGTGGTTTGAGCAGAGGGACTCGCTACCACCTCCCTCCCCCCCGGCTCAGTGTATTCTTCTAGGGAAATGCAAGAAAATATTACTGCTTGCCCCTAAAGTCCTGCAATCACTCCCCAGCGGGGCACCACCTGAGAGGCAGACCCCTGCACACAGGGTCAATGTTACCCACTACTCCCCCACTCCCTCCACGGGCTCGGGCTCCCAGGCTGCATGAGGGAGCTGCTGCGGGCTGCACTACTCACACGCTGACGCTGACAAACACACACACACACACACATATACACAGGCACTCACGCACTCAGACACATACGTACAGTACACAGACAGGCACTCACGCACTCAGGCACATACACACACACACACAGACAGGCACTCACGCACTCAGGCACACACATACACACACACACACAGACAGGCACTCACGCTACTTTCCCTCCACACTCCTCCCCGCTCCCCGAAGCCTCTCCTCCTCCCGAAGCCTCCCCTCCTCATTGGCTCACAGCCACACCACGTGACGCGTCGCCGCTTGGGATTACAATTCTCTTGAATCCCCTGGCGGCTGACGTGTCACAGCGTGTAGTGAGCTGTGCAGCCAGGGGGGACTGGGACCGGGTCGGGAGGATTCCCCTTCTGGTGGGGAACGCTTGTGAACGCTTGTCCCAGCCCTTAGAACCAACACTAACACCACCCTAACTCCTGTTACTAGTTTTAAATACCTGGGCATATGGTTTGACTCCCACTTAACATTCGGGAAGCACATTTATACCCTGACAACCAAGACCTATGCCAAACTAGGGGTACTTTATAGGAACAAATCCTCCCTAAGTCTCCTGGTCAGAAAACGTATCGCACAGCAGATGCTAATGCCAATTATTGACTATGGAGACATAGTATATGGCTCAGCACCCCAAACCCACCTTAGCAAACTTGACACCCTCTACAATACAATTTTTATTTTTGTTCTCCAATGCAACTATAACACACACCACTGCGAAATGCTCAAAGAACTAGATTGGTCATCACTCGAGTCTAGGCGCAAAGTTCACCTTTCCTGTCTTGCCTTTAAATTCTTTATGGGCAAGCTACCCAGCTACCTGAACAAGCTCCTCACCCCTACCACCTGCAGCACTTATCACCTGAGATCAGACTCCAAAAGACTGTTCATGGTCCCAAGGCTCAACAAAGTATCCGGCTGCTACTCCTTCTCTTACTGTGCACCCCAAAACTGGAACAACCTACCAGAGACTCTTACATCCACCACCAGTTTAAGTTCTTTCAAATCTAAGGCTGTCACACATTTTAATCTGGTCTGTAACTGTTTCATACGCCCATAATATATATTATCTTTAACTGTGCATGCAATGTCTTGTATATAATGTATACCCTGCTCATTTATGTAACTGTATTTGTAAACATGTATTATTTGTCTTAACTATGTGCCAAGGACATACTTGAAAACAAGAGGTAACTCTCAATGTATTACTTCCTGGTAAAATATTTTATAAATCTATATATAATAAAAGTGAATGTTGTGAGTCTGGTACTAGATGCGGTGAATCTGATTGGTCCTCAGCCTCTGGCCAATCAGATTGATGGCTCTATGACATCACCCAACTGCCGCCTCACCCAACTGCCACCCACACACGCACACACACCACCACACACACACCACCTCCCGCCCAAACCGCCGCCTCACAACCCTGCGCCTCCAGCCTCCCCTCCACACAGCACCACACACACCACCTCCCACCCAAACCGCCGCCTCACACCCCTGCGCCTCCAGCCTCCCCTCCACACAGCACCACACACACCACCTCCCGCCTCCCCTCCCTCACCCCGGTGCCTCCCGCCGCAACCGGCCACGACCAAGCGGCGGAACGGACGGCCGGGAGGGGGCAGCCCACCCCCGCTCACCCGTACCACTCACCTGTACCACACCACCCCCCTCACCCGTAGGGTGCGGCGCCACACGGAACTGCGGGGGGCGGGCCCTGCGCCCAAGAAAGGCGCCGCACGGAACTGCGGTGGGGCGGGGCCTGCATCCAAGAAAGACGCCGCACGGAACTGCGGGGGGGCGGGCCCTGCGCCCGAGAAAGGTGCCGCACGGAACTGCGGTGGGGCGGGGCCTGCGTCCGAGAAAGGCGCCGCAAGGAACTGCGGGGGGCAGGGCCTGCGCCCGAGAAAGGCGCCGCACGGGACTGCGGGGCCTGCGCCCGAGAAAGGCGCCGCATGGAACTCCGGGGGGGTGGGGCCTGCGCCCTAGAAAGGCGCCGCATGGGACTGCGGGGGGGCGGGGCCTGCACCTGAGAATGGCGCCGCTGAGCGCCGCACGGGACTGAGACCTGTGTGTGTGTGTGACAGTGTGTGTGATACTGTGTGTGTGACACAGTGTCCCCCCCTCCTGTCCACTGTCCCCCCCTCCTGTCCACTGTCCCCCCCCTCGTGTCCACTGTCCGCCCTCCTGTCCACTGCTCCCCCCTCCTGTCCACTGTCCCCCCCCTCCTGTCCACTGTCCCCCCCTCCTGTCCACTGTCCCCCCCTCCTGTCCACTGTCCCCCCCCTCCTGTCCACTGTCCCCCCCTCCTGTCCACTGTCCCCCCCTACTGTCCACTGTCTCCTCCCCTCCTGTCCACTGCCCCCCCCTACTGTCCACTGTCCCCTCCCCTCCTGTCCACTGCCCCCCCTCCTGTCCACTGCCCCCCCTCCTGTCCACTGCCCCACCACTCCTGTCCACGGCCCCCCCTCCTGTCCACGCCCCCCCCCTCCTGTCCACTGCCCCCCTCCTGTCCACTGTCCCCCCCTCCTGTCCACTGTTCGTCCCCCCTCCTGTCCACTGTCCCCCACCTCCTGTCCACTGTCCGTCTCCCCTCCTGTCCACTGTCCATCCCCCCTCCTGTCCACTGTCCGTCCCTCCCCTCTGGGGGAGGGGGGGAGAACGGAGAAAGAGGGGGAGAACGGAGAAAGAGGGGGAGAGAAGGGAGCGGGAAATTTAACTCACGGGCAACGCCGGGTCTCTCAGCTAGTAAATAAAATAAATAAATATACTCTGTGCTGTGTGTCTAGTGCCGTCTGGTGATATACTCTGTGCCTGTGTGTATGAAGTGGCATCTGGTGATCTACTCTGGGCCCGTGTGTGTAGTCAGGTCTGGTGATATACTCTGTGCTGTGTGTGTAGTGCCGTCTGGTGATATACTCTGTGCCCGTGTGTGTAGTGCCGTCTGATGATATACTCTGTGCCCGTGTGTGTAGTGCCGTCTGGTGATATACTCTGTGCCCGTGTGTGTAGTGAGGTCTGGTGATCTACTCTGTGCCCGTGTGTGTGTAGTGAGATCTGGTGATCTACTCTGTGCGTATGTGTGTAGTGAGATCTGGTGATATACAGTTGTGTGAAAAAGACAGCACAGCCTCTTTGAATTCTATGGTTTTACATATCAGGACATAATAACAATCAACTGTTCCTTAGCAGGTGTAGCCCCGAGGTAAAATTTGGCTCCCTGACCTCCCTCCGCGCTTACCGGGTGGTTGTGGGTGCCGCCGGAGGCAGCGGTGGACCCGCCGGGAGAACGCGAGGGTGGGGGCCATTGCAGGGAGCGGTGCAGGCCGGTTGCCGGGGACGCGATCGGGCCGTCGCTAAGGCCGCGATCGCGTTGCCACCGGCTCGACGGCTTGAGGAGAGTGCGCCGCCATTGCGCGTAGGTTCGCGCATGCGCAGGAGGCGGCCAGCGCGCGATAGGACTCCAGGGATAGGGAGAGGTCGCGCGAGAGTAGGGAAGGTAGGAGAGAGAGTGAGGCGGCCATTAGGGGTTTGCGCATGCGCGAGGGAAGCGCGCACGCGGCCCCAATGCATAGACAGCCCCCTGGGAACTACAATTCCCAGGAGGCTTAGGGAGACAGGCGTCAGGTGCCTGAGTGTGGCCAATAGGGCTGGAGGAAGCTCAGCCCGGGAATATAGATACATTTCCCGGGCTTTGCAACAGTCAGTCAGGGCAGAGCAGAGGAAGGTGTAGGAAGGGTGCAGGGAGCGCGTGGCTCCTGCATCAGGTAAGGGTCCTCCCTAGATTCCCAGGCAGGCCCCAATTCCCGGGTAAAGGGCAGGGGGTAACTGAAGAGGGACGCCTTAACTAGGGAGGTGACCCTTGAGTGTGGAAGGTGCTGGTTTGGCAGTGTCGCAGCGGAGAGAGCTGTGGGCACTGTCAAAGAGGCACAGTGTGCTAGCAGTGTGGTTGCTGCGGGATCCAGGGGCTGTGTGTGATTGCAGCTGTCTGTGAGTAGTGTCGCTGTATGTGCTGGGCGCAGTGCGTGCAGTGTGTGTGAAGTGTGGATCCCTGCAGGCTGACAGCGTGAGCGGTGTGTCAGCTGCAGGTGCTTTGGGAGTAGCTAGTTAATAGCTAGTAGCAGTTACAGTTAGGACTGGGTAGCTGGGGGAAGGGGGGCAGGTTATGTTCACAGGCCCTAGGAGTTTTCCCCAAGCCATCCCAGGTTGCGGTTCTTCAGGGACAGGCCCTAGGTTAGGGTTGCTGTCACTCTAGCAGTGGTTAGTGATAGGGATAGCGGCGGTTGCTGTTCCCATGCGGTTGGTGTTGCCGTGATCCGGTTGCAGTTCCCGTGAAGCGGTGGGACCCTTGTTGGGGTCCACCGGCAGAGTACCTGGAAAGGATCAGACGGACGTCTGACCCTTTTAGAAGAGAGTTGCGGTCCCGAGCATCGGAGTGCTCGGAAGGTATCTTCAATATTATAAAGTGCACCAACTGGGCCCTAGCTTAACATAGTGACTGCGCAGTCACCCACGACCTTTCGCAGGATTGCGGGACATTGGGTGTGGGGTGATCACAGGACACTGGGTGGGGAATACCAGACATTGGGCTGAGGTGATGCGGATAGAGCATCCGGTTATGTTATGATGTTATGTACTGTGTTATGTGTTATTAAGTAAAGTGTTAGCTATTGTTTTATATCTACGTGTGTTATGGTATTTCTTATTCAGGGCTATCTTTCCTAACGGGGGATCCTGGGTAAGTGGAGGCGCTGCACCAGGTAATGGTAAGGGTTTCCCCAGGCTCCCAGCTAGCGGAGGCTCAGATCTCCTGGAGCCACACAGGTTATGCAGTACCAGTAACCCTTTAGGAGCAGGTGTGTTGCAGGGAAAGGGACCGGTTAGACCACGAGGGGCCAATGTGAGATTGGGTGGGTCGGCCGGTTCACAAAAAGGGTTACATTTGGAGGCGCTGCTGAGATATCAGACCTGCGGTGCCCTGTACATGTTTTTCTAAATTTGTGTCCTATTTTTGTTCCGCCATGGGGAAGCCCTCAAGGCGGAGGAAGCCACGTGCTAAGTTCCCGGCCGCGCGGGAAAATGTTGCCAACAGTCATCCAGGACTGGCGGGAAAACCCGAGCCCCGCCCCCACACTGTGAGTGACTTAATACAGAGCTCGCAACACTCCCTGGAAGAGAGTACTAGATACAGAGAGAATTGCTCGCCGTCGTATGGATCCTGGCAGACCAAGGCTGGGAGCGTATCCTTTTTGTTGTGTCCATGTACAATACAAACATTGAGTATCTGGGGTAGTATGGACCTTAATGTTTTGGCGTGCATGGTAAAAATGCGGTTGGAAGACGCGAACGAGGAGGGGTACCTAGACTGTTTTTGTAACCAAGGTGACTGCTCGTCATTTTTGGATTTATAAGGAACATCTGGACATTCAGAATAAGGATTATAGTTTATCTATAAGAAGATGGTGACAAGGAGAACTACGCTCTTGTTAAGTACATACAGCCGCGGCAGCGGTTATTTTAACACTTCTCTGTTATTTTGCGGTGGCATTTTCAGAATGCCACGCACTTCACCGCGTTCATGCCGCATTCATGCCGGCCGTCACCCGCGGTTGATCTGTTTAATGATAATGGTTCGGATTTAATTGGGTGCAATTCTACGCGTATTCACCAGGTGGCAGATATTCATGAATTGTAATGAATTGTAATGTGTACACTACAGTACTGAACATGTGCTTCAGTAATGTGTCGACTTGCAGGTGTTTAAAAAGCACCATAGTGGTCCATTGTGAATTGACATTGGTACTGAAGAAGTTACAATACTGTATCAATGTAGGCGTTTCATATTAAAAACTTAATGCACAGTGTCTGGTGTTCTATTGTTCAGAGAGTTCCGAGATGAGTGCACCGCCGCAGTACGTGTTCAAAAAGCCCGACACGACGTACGCTTATTTAATATGGGCTGCAATTAATGCAGCAGATGATAAGATGGCCACAGTTGGTCAAATTTATCAATATTTTATCGACAATTATGACTTTTACAAATTTTCACCAGATGCTCGTGTGTGGAAGGGTGCAATAAGGAAAAAGTTATGTATCGATCCGTGTTTTTTTTTCGTATTGATCCCGCACCCGGAGTTAGAGGAGGGTATTGGTGTGTTGCGCCAGATTTTTCCAGTATCTTTGATCATGGAGACGTCAAAAGGCGAAAGGTCATGGTAAAACCAACTAAGAAACATCAGTCCCAGGCCAGCAATGCGCCAGCGCCAGCATCTGAGCAGGATTTCACGTACAGATACCAGCAAGCTTGCATGTACCAAAAAGATTTCCAGCTTCATCAGCTGTCAACTACAGGTGTAGCAGGCCCCCTGTCACCTGTCAACTACGTGTATAATCAAGAATACGGGACTGGTGTCAGTGGCTCGGCGCCAAACAATTGGCAAAGTCTATGGTGAGTACGGCTGACGTATTTTATTCTTTTTTTGAAATATCAATATCAATGCACAGTCAAGTGATTCTCCTGTAATCAATCGATTTGCTTATGTAACACTCGGGGAGTCAAGCCGCCATCAGGGTGCTCCCCACTCACCGGCACCGCCGCGGGTCCTCCCGCTCCGCTCCCTCAACCTCCCTTAATGCCGCCCGATTGTCTCCGTGCTAAAGCATGTGCACACCAAATAGTGCCGCTTCATGGCACGCACGGTGCGCACCCAGCAACACTTACGGAGGCCCGGCTGCGCGCACGGGAGCACGCGCCAGCCTCCTAGCCTTCAATGGTACTCCTTGCACCTCACTCCACCTATTGCAGCATCGGTCAGCCACACACCTCCACGCTGCAGTTCTACTTTCTCCTACTTATGCTCAGCTGTGCCACTTGCACTTTGGCTGAGCATAGAACCTGTTGCTGTTCTTATCACTCTCTGCCTCCCGAGTCCTGTCTTGTTTTGCAGTCTTGTCCTTGTGTACTGAACCGGCTTCCTCCTTGACTTCTCCGAACCTCTGGCATCCGACCTTGACTTACGGGAATAAACTACCCAGCTCTCTCAGCTCCCAACCTTGGATACAGCAATACGACTACTCCCCTTTCACCGCACCCGATCTTGGCTTACGGTCATACGACTACGTCTCTCTCTCTAACCCCGGACTTGGTTAACAGTACCTTCTACTACCCGTACCTCTCCTGCCCCGGCCCGGATATCAAGACAATTGTACCCTCGTGGCTGTGGATGGCGTTATATCCTTTCCCACCTCAGCACTGTGGTCCCGCCTTGTTTGTGGTGAGCACAGCGTGACAGCTTATGGTTATTTAGTTCTATTATTTTAGTCACTATTCTCGAAAATGTAGTCCAGCAATATCATTGGCTGAGCAGCTACTACAGTAGATACTGAACAATTGGTGGACAGCTAGGCGCATGCGCCTACTGTGTCTCATTGGGACCTTGTTGAAACGCATATGCGTGTCATCACATTTAGGCGCATGCGTGTATGTGAACAAGAGACGCCCACCGAGAAAATTATTGTTGGGACTAACCGAGGGGACTGTGGGGACTGACTGTGGGAACTTCTTTAGGGGACTGACTAATTTGAACCAACCATTACAGTAATACTTTTATTTTTCCTCAGAAAAGAAACTTTGTCATCAGGCGGAGAACGGCAAATGGAGGGGTTTCGATGGATAATATCGTTTTTTGTAACGATGCTTGCACATTGCTGAATCTGATTTAAAAATCCAAGTACTGGAGGCAACAATTTAGTGGCAGGGCAATTTTTATTGATTAGGATAAAATAACTGTGAGCTTTATAGAAAACCTTAAACAGTATGCTGTTTTCATACAGTATACAATACTTTTTTACATACTGTATAATAAACCCCAAAAATAAAAAGTATGTAATTATTCTACATGTATTATGTGTATTCTATACCCGTACAGTATGTAATGTTTGAATACTGTTTTGATGTAATGCGTATGCCTACAGTATACTGTACAGTATGCCTCATGGAACCTTGTTGAAACGCATAATTCTTGTGTTTACTACATTAATTAACCAACCATTACTTACTGTACAGTACTGTATGTTCTAGAAACACTGTTGTAACGCTTGTGCTGCTACACACAAGCGAGGGGAAAGGGAATGGCCCGTTAACGAGGTGGGGAGGCCGCAGGGGACACGAAGGGAGTGAGTTGCCGCGCAGCTAGGGATCGGCGCATGTAGTCACGTGACCGTGCCGCGTGCAGGATAATGCACGACGCATCCAGAGGTGCTGTGCCTGGCTCAGAGACACGAGTGATCCAGCTGCATGTGCGCGCATGCTCTGACAGCAGAGCGGGAGTGCGCGCGTTCTCAGACACCAACGCGGGGGTTGTGAGAAGCCACAAGTGAGAAGCAGGGGAGGTAGAGTCCAGAGCACAAGGTAACAGTCACAAGGGAATTGCTTCTTGGAGGACGTCCAGCCACCTTAAAGGCATAGTGCTAGAAACAGCAATGTGCAGCGAAACTAAATACAGTAGAGGCAACTTTTATTCTAACATTTGCCGTAAACTAGCCGGGTTACATTCTGGGTATGTGCTGGGTATGTGCTGGGTATGTTCTGGGCTAGTTTGAGGCACGTTTAAGGCATTTCTGCATTGACTAACGACACATAGGATTAACACAGCAGGGATCCCTGGCATTCCAATTCAGTTTGAATGGGACTGCCAGGAACCCCCACTGTTAATCTGATAGGCCATTAATCAATGCAGAAATGCTGGGGATAGTTTAAGGAAAGTTTAAGGCATGTATTCAGAATGTACCTGGGTGTTTCCTGGGTTTTTTGGGAATTGCCAATGGTTTTTGTTCGAATAAGAGTTGCCTCTACTGTATAACATAAGGGTTCTTAGTCTAATCCATTGGCAAAGGAATTATAAGCCTGCTACCACGTCAAGGTGAACCCTACTAAGCAGGTACCTACACTACCTGACGGTAAACTAACCTCAGTAGTATATGAGTGACTGTCCCAGTCTTCCGGAATCCAAAGGAGATAAGTAAAGGTCCCAATGAGGTCCAGGCAGGAACAGTATGCGATGATAGTACTAGCAGGCACCAGGGCAGGCAGCAAATGACTAATAGCAAAGAGAAAGTCAAAGAGAGGCTTACTTCCTGTCAGGAGGAAGAGGGCAGGATTTGCCAGGAAGCAAGATGGCGTTGTTTGCTTCTGAATCCTTGAAGACACAGGATCTTGACTCACAGCTAGAGGTCGGCGATCAGAGTAAACAGGTACGGAAGGAACACGCCGCAGGGGGCGTGTTCCGTGCATCGTTACAACTGTATTTTCTTATAAAAGGAGTTACAATGAAACAATTTAAAAGAATCAACATTTTTTTTATTGGAGTACAGCAAAGAGAATTACACGCAGGCGCAGAAATGTGAGGACAGGCTCAGGAAGATTAAAGCCACAAAGCCAACCATTAAAAATGAATGGTTTGGGAGAGTGTTCAATAAGAAATTGAAATCCTTTGGCCTTGTGTGTGTGCAGGGGGAGAGGGGGAGTGCTGTATGCTGAATTATCAGTTCAAATAAATATTTTAAACTGGTCATTATAATGTTTTGATCCCCACACCCCCAAATAAAGTATGTGCATAACTAGTGTAGAATTAAAAAGCTACAGTACTTATTTGATTCTCAGAATATCAAGTATTGTTATGCAGGCACATGTCACAGACTTGAACTTGTAATTGAATGGGAAGTTATACACGCATGCGCAGGAATGTGATGACAGGCTCGGAAAGATTCAAGCCAGAAAGCCATCCATTCCAAGGAATGGTGTGGGAGAGGTGTACTGTAGATAAGAAGTTTAAATACTTTAGCCTTGTGTGTGCGGGGGCGTGGGGGAGAGCGCTGTACAGCTGGATTATCAGTTCAAAGAAATATTTTCAAAACGTCATAATGTTTAATGCGCCGAAATGTGATACTGTAACACGCCTATGCGTTTCAACAATGTTCAAATAAGACATACACACATGCGCATAAAATAAAAACAGTATGAAAAGTAAAAGTATCGATTACTAAATAATACATATAGAAATGTGATAATTTTATATTCGGAAGAAGACGCAATGTTATATTTTTGTAATATAAATCTTCAAATTTACAATTACTGTAAATTGCAGAAAATGTACATACGGCTGTACTGTAGGTTGAATTGCTATTAGACTTTTAAGACAACAGCTCGTGATCGCCCACCTGAGTTTTTAGACGGTATTGCAGTATTGCAGACAGCGCTAAAAATCCGAGTGCCAACATATCGAAAACCGCTCGGGAAAAAAAGAAAACAGACCGCGTCTGGCCGCGGTTATCAGAGCAGCGCGGCTTCGGCTGATTTAGAATAAAGGCTGTCGCAGCTGTAGAAGTGAATGAATAAATAAATGCAACCCGTATGCGGTATGAGGTGCTGCTCCAAAAAAGACCTTTCCACATGGTCAGGAAATACACGTTTTGAACAGGAGGGCAGCTCTGAAGTGATATGTAAAAGAAAAATAACACAAAATAGTGCAACACAGCAATTCACAACTATTGAGCCCCTGAGGAAGCGAGACACCAGTGAAACGCATAGGGTTAGGTGCATCCTCGTTGAGCTCACGAAAGGAGTTCTCCAGCCGGAGCTTTTGTCTCCCGAATGCAACTGGAGAGTGAGACTAAGACGGTCGAGCGGGAGAACAGTTTCTATCTGTGCTGCTGGTGAGCTCAGAACGCCTTTAATCCATGCACAATTTGTTAGTGCATCGATTTTATTTTACTCTCTCACAAAGTATTTTATGTAATTATACTATGTTGGTACTGTGTCTCATCTCTTGCATGTTTAAATACCTTGGAGAAATATCCTGTTCCCTCATATACCTTCACGTGAACAACTACCATCTATTCTGATTCAAATATGCTGAGAAGGGCTACAAATTCTAACTTCGTATCTAACTCTTAATTCATGTGTAACTCTAAACCTAATTATAGCCTAATTTTTTTACCCCGTTATAACATTAGTTCTGTCCCAAACCTAACTGTAGCTCCTTCTCCTAGGGTACTCCCATCTTTTGATCTCTTCGGATGTCACCCCCTCTGAGCCCCACAAGACACAGGAGTGCTTTTACCCTTTGTGGCATAAGTGCTACTGTATGTGAATCCTCATTCCGGTGGGTCTGCCGACTCCTGTAGATCTTGTATGGGGCCACACTCAGGGGGTTAAATATTGAAAATATAATTGTTAAAACAAGTTTTCTGTTTTTCCTCTGTGGTCCAGTACTGAGATCAGTATATGCAGTCATCTATTATGTTTTATTCAAGGAAGGAGAAATGCAACATTTGCTGTGTTAAGGTGATGCATGTGTTCCATGGTCTCTTAGAAGTTACACTTTGTCCCGAGAGACAAATGGCTTCTTCACCCTTTGTGAGTTTTCTGATGTACAGTAGGGGGAGTGGTAAGTTGATTTCCAGTCTCTGAAGACAAAGGCTTCTACTCAGTATGGACCAGTGGGTGTGTAGATGCTCCCATTATGTTATAAGCTTTTCCACAGCGTATACAAGCAAAAGGCTTCTCTTCTGTGTGCTAATGCTAGTACCTGGTAAGGTAATCTTTTTGTTCCCACATAGGATTCTCCCCTATATATATATATAGACATAGTGCGTAAGGAGGCTCCACTTCATCTTAAAGTATTTCCCCCTAATCTCCACACATACAGGGGTAAAAGGAGAATAAAATAGTAGGTTGTATGATACTTTTATTGTAACAAGGATGGTTTACAATACACAAACTTTGGATTTTACAGGGTATCTTTAGGTGTGATGGTGTAAGACAAATCTTGTGAGCATTGAAAAGTTGTATACTGTACACATTTAGTCCAATTAAAATATCCTATTACATAATTTATTTTTTGACAGAGCAAAGGACCAATAGGGATACATATACTTTTTTCCTAATCGGCACACACAAGATGCTTGTTACCTGTGTAAACACTTGGGTGAGAATTTTTGGTTACTGAGAAACATTTTATCCACTCTACACATGTGAAAGGTTTCTCCCCTGTGTAAATGATCTGGTGACTAAGGACTGGCTTCCTTTTATGAAATTGATTACGATATAATCCACTTCTATGAATTGTCTGGTGTGTTGAGGTACCTCTCACTACTGACATTTTCTCACATTCTGTACAATTAAAAATGTGCTCCCTTGTGTAAATCTGGTTATGTAACAAGGGGGCCCATTTCATATAAAATGGGAGGTGCCATTAATCCAAGAAGTTTTTCTTATACTCTGTACATGTGAAAGGCCTCTCCTCTGCATGAATTCATTGGTTTCTGAAGAGATGACCCTCAACTCTGAATTGTTTCCCACACTGAACTAGCACATGGTTTCTCACGTGTAAATATTTGGGTGTGACAGGCAGTCTCCCCTATTACTGAAATGTTTCTGAACAAGCATATGGTTTCTCCCCTGTGTGAATTCCCTGGTGTGTCAGGAAGTTACACTTTGTACTGACTTGTTTCCAACACTCTGAACTAAGGTTGGATAATTACAAAAAACTTCCCACCATAACATTTACACTTCATTCATAAACCTTGGCCCATTGCAGACACACTTACCAGAACGCCCTCCTACTGTCTCTGTACGTTCTTCTTACCAACCAATTAGATTGTAAGCTCTTCGGAGCAGGGACTCCTTTACCTAAATGTTACTTGTATGTCTAAAGCACTTCTTCTCTTTGCGTTATTTGTGTTATTTGTTAGATCAGGGGTGAGCAAACTTTTTAGGCCAAGCCTCCCTATTCATCCATGAAATTTCTCGGGCCCCTCCCGCCTGATGTAATTGTAATTTGCCTTTTTATTCTCCCTGCTCTTTGGCTTGCTGTCCCCAGTGTTATCCACACTCCTACCTACTGTAAAGCGCCTAGGATGTAGAGTAGTCGTTCAAGCCAAGTCAGGATTGGAGATACGAGAGTAATGGAGTACTTGCCAGGTTCAGGAGAAGAGTTGCGGATCATCGGGGTGCGTAGCCAGGTTCAAGATTGGAGATTAGCGGATCGTCGGAAACTGTAGCCAGGTTCAGGATAGGAGATATCGGATCGTCAGAGTATTAGCCAAGGTCAGGACTGGAGATTGAGGAATGATCATGCAAGCCAGATCAGGAGTGGAGAGAAGCGGAGTCCAAGACACCAGCAGGGTTCAGGCAACAAGAGGTTAACAGGCAGGCAAGGCAAGGTCTCAGGAAACTAAAATGCAGCAAGGCACAGCGTCACATGAGACTATGCTCAGCAAAGGTTGAATGCAACAGGAAGGTATAAATAGGAGGACCTTCCAATTGCAAGCCAGGGCGGAACCAGGAAGTAAGAATCCAATAGGATGCTGGTGCACACAGGTGTGCTCGACGATGCAGCTGATCAGAACTGGATATGGGCCGACCTACGTGCAACACTGATGTCAGGGGGCGGAGCCTAAACCGCACTTCACTCCCACGCCGGTTCTGTCCGTCATTAGAGCGAGGGCGGAGCCTGGAACGCGCGTAACTCCCACGCCGGTTCCGTCCGTCATTAGAGCGGGGGCGGAGCTTGGAACACGCGTCACTCACACACCGTTTGTCGATCATTAGAGCGGGGGGGGGCATGGACCGCATGTCAGCGGGGAGGCTGGCCGAACGCCCCCGTCGTGGGGGCAGATGCAGAATCAGACCGTGCAAGGTCCGTGCGTGCATCACAGGACCAGACGAATGCGCGTCCTGGGTGTCCGTCGCGGAAGGGCCAGTGAGGAGACGGTCACAGCCGCCAGGATGGCGATTCCTCACACCTACCAGTATTAAGCCTGTAATATAGTGCGCGTGCGGGACAGGGTAGAATTCTGGGAATGTAGGACAGGGGGGGGAGCGGTTTGGTTGCCTGCTCAGTTAGGGACCAGTGGTTGGGGGAGGTTGGTTATGGAGGGGCTCGTGGTATGGCATGTGGGGGGTTCCGCAGCCAGTAGGCTCAGTTAGGGCCGGTGGGGGAAACTCAGTCAGTGACACAACGCACGTCGCACGTCACACAGACACACAACAGTACAGGGTAATACGGATACAAAAATTACAGTACAAATAAGCAGTGCTTGACAAACCAACCAAAAAATCTACTCGCCACCTAGCCCCACCCTTCGGGATCATTGATTGAGAAAAACAGAGAGATAAAATAAATTGCATTTATTCACATAAAGGACGTACCCAACTATGTCACACAAATTACAGGAAAAAGACACACTTAGGAAACTGGGATAACAAAACTAATCTTTCTTAGTTGCAAACATAGGTATAGGGCAGTTAAGATATATAGGGTAATTAAGATATCCAGTGTGTGAGACAGAGAGAGTGTGGGTGAGGGAGAGAAATGGAGAGGGTGACAGAGAGAGGGTGACGGGGTGGGTGACTACCTGACACTTGGGTGCGTGGGTGTATGACTGACACTAGGGTGGGTGACTATGACTGACTGTGGGTTGGTGTCTATTCATTCACACAAACACACACACACACACACACACACACACACACACACACACACACACACACACACGGATCTGACACAAGGGGTGGCCAATCGGAGGGGGGGCAAAATCGAAGCAGGGGGGCACGAAACTTGACCCGGGGCCAAAATCGTAGCACGGAGGCGTGAAACCGGGCCGCGGGGGGGGGGGGAGAGGGGTGTGCAAATCAGACCAGGGGGGGCGAAATCAGACTGGGAGAGCAGGAGATAAATCAGAGCTAAGGGAGGCATGGAGCGTTACTTACCTTACTCGCTCCATGAAGGAAAAGACCCCTGCTCATTGTGCAGCTCAGATAGAGACCATTCCAGGTGGGGGGATTTATTTATTTATTATTCCCCCAGCGCACGCCTGTCACCCTGTGGTAACAAGTTTTGTCGAGGGTACGCCGTGCGATCTGCCTTCCCTCCCTGTTGGAAACCCTGAACAAAGGGAGGGAAATGAGGGAGGGAAGATTCCTGCTCAGCTGTGAATATTAACTTTCTAGAGAGGTGCTATCAGGGATAATTATATGTGAAGGTATGTGGGAGAGGAAGGATCCCTATTGATGCACTCAACTCTACTAATATATACAACAATTAAATTTTATTAAAGTACTTGTAAACAGAATTAAAACCTAAAGCGTTGCACCGAAAGAAAACCGTGTAGGGTTTCCTATTGTCAGATGGCATATGTATTTATCACTGCCAAATATATAGGCTATGATCACACACTTAGATCATAAGGTGAGTCAGTATTTATCACTGCCAAATATACAGTATAGGCTATGATCACACACTTACATTATAAGGTGAGTCAGTGTATTTATCACTGCCAAATATATAGGCTATGATCACACACTTAGATCATAAGGTGAGTCCCTGAACGCCCGTGTCTACCCTAAATCCCTCGGTTGGCGGCCCAGACCGCCGCGCCCCCCTAATCTTGCACCCTCCAGTTTGCGCACCGCTGATTTATATGATTGTCACATGTACAGTATTACTGCTGTGAAGCACTATGTACATTAATGGCGCTATATAAATAAAGACATACAATACAACAATATTAAGTAATTTATCGTGATAATATTCATCAAGATATTAACATCCAATAGAAAACAAAAAATCAAGTCGTCAAAATATTTAAGGTAATTTATTGCAAAACATTTCTTATACAAACGCATTTAATTTTTAATAAAAATTGAAAAAGCAAATACATTTTAGAATATTTTAAGAATGAAACATTGTTTAATAAAAATGTTACACTAAAACTACACCCACACTAAGGACTTTTCTGCACCATTTACAATTGAACCCCCACCCCCTTCTCCTGTACACTAATAGGGCATGGGGAGGCGTGGGTTAATAGGCATGGGGAAAGAGGGGGGTCAGGAGGCATGGGTGAGAGATGCGGGGAAGGAGAGGAAGAATTGAGTGATGGTGGAAGGGAGGGGTTAAGAAGCATGGCAGAGGGACAGTGGTGAGATTACCAGCAGGATTCCTTACAGCTACAGCATGTGAAAGTCATGGAGCTTCCAGACCCGCTCCCACTCCAGTCTCTACCAGACCCCCACTCTGTCCTCTCTGACACAGCCCCCATCCCCACGCCTCTCTGCCAGACCCACCCCCACTCTGCAGCCGCAGATAGGAATGCCATGGTAATAAGGAATGGAAAGTATTGAATTACCACCCATTTTTATTACTGCAGTATTACTATGCTACTGGTATATTGCCCAATCCTCCTCTGAACAATCAAATGTTTTATCTCATGTATGAATCCACTCGTGTATGGAGCTTTCCCCACACTATGTGCATGGACATGGTTTCTCCAATGAATGAATCCTGTGGTGTGTGAGGAGGTGGGTCTTTTGAGAAAAGCATTTCCCGCAATCTGTACAGGTGAATGGTTTCTCACCTGTATGAAACCTCTGGTGCGTGAGGAGGCTGGCCTTTTTACGAAATTGTTTCCCACACGCTGTACATGTGAATGGTTTCTCACCTGTATGACTCAACACATGTCGGATGAGGCCCTCCTTCCAAGAAAAGCTTTTACTACACTCTGTACATGTGAAAGGCTTCTCTCCTGTATGAAACCTCTGGTGCCTGAGGAGGCTGCTCTTTCTACAGAATTGTTTCCCACACGCTGTACATGTGAATGGTTTCTCACCTGTATGACTCAACACATGTTGGAGGAGGCCCTCCTTCTGAAAAAAGCTTTTACTACACTCTGTACATGTGAATAGTTTCTCTCCTGTATGAATCCTCTGGTGCGTGAAGAGGTGGGTCTTAGTATTGAATTGTTTCCCACACTCTGCACATGTGAATGGTTTCTCCCCTGTATGAAGGCTCTGGTGTGTGAGGAGGTGGGTCTTAGTACTGAATTGTTTCCCACACTCTGCACATGTGAATGGTTTCTCCCCTGTATGAAGCCTCTGGTGTGTGAGGAGGTAGGTCTTAGCACTGAATTGTTTCCCACACTCTGCACATGCAAATGGTTTCTCCCCTGTATGAGACCTCTGGTGCACGAGGAGGTGTCTCTTAGTACTGAATTGTTTCCCACACTCTGAACATGTGAAGGGTTTCTCTCCTAAATGAATAATCCTCTGGTGACTGACGAGGCTGCTTTTCATACCAAATTGTTTCCCACACTCTGCACATGTGAATGGTTTCTCTCCTGTATGAATCCTCTGGTGCCTGCAGAGGGTACCCTTAGCAGTGAATTTTTTCCCACACTCTGTACATGTGAATGGTTTCTCCCCTGTATGAATCAACACATGTTGGAGGAGGCTCTCCTTCTGATAAAAGCTTTTACTACACTGTGTACATGTGAATGGTTTCTCCCCTGCATGAATCCGCTCATGTTTGAGGAGGCCCTCCTTCCGAGTAAAGCTTTTACTACACTGTGTACATGTGAATGGTTTCTCCCCTGTATGAATCCTCTGGTGATTGAGGAGGGTCCTCTTGGTACTTAAATGTTTCCCACACACTGTACAAGTAAAAGGATTCACTGCTGGCTGAATCATCTGCTGTGAAAGAAGTTTCCCTTTCAGTGAGAAACTGCTCCCACCATCTGTACATGTAAAGGTTTGCTCTCTAGCGGGGACACAAAGGTGTGTGAGCAGGTCCCTGCCCAGAGAGAAACTTTTGCCACACTGGCAACAGAGAAAAGGCTGAGCACCGCGGCGTCTTAAATCTCTCTCATTCCTTTTGCTGGACCCATATTTAGAGTCTGTTTCCGCTGTGTGCTGTACAAGGTCTGTAAATTCACCCTGATGTGGCACTGGTTCCTTGTACATGTCCAAAATGTGGCAGGAATCATTGTTTTTTGGCACTTCTGGGCTGCGAGGAGTCAGACAGCTTCTGCATGCATCAGAGCTCAAATTCTGTTCCCCATTCAGGCCGTTCTCTAACAGAAGTAAACAAAAAAACACAGAACAAATGTTTTCAATCTGTAAATCAAATTACTGAAAGCAAATTACAAATCCAAAAAACTGAAAGAACGTACTTTACCAATACTTTATTTAGTCAATTTTCTCTTTACCAGGGTTTTAAAAATGTGGCCCATGGACATCAAGTGGCCCCCTAATGACTTTGGTGGTGGTCCCCGAATACTTGAAATTTATTTATAGCAGGTCTTAGTGAAATCATTTTGATACATATATAACTTGTATTCATTACTATATTCATTATTTAAGGGTACATGTACTATCTTCCAAATGATTATTAACATTGAAAATGTCCATGAGATATAAAGTTAGACCAGGAGTGCCTTATCATATTAGTGCGTTAATAATATCAACTACCCAATAAAATAACCATTTAAAAAAACAAAAATAATAATATAAACTAAACCATTCAGGGAATTGCCCATGTACGTCTTTATATAATGCCACAGTGAACTCAGCGCTTTACAGCAGAAACAATACAGTACAGGGAATTATAATACAATAAGTGCAACAAACAAAATCAGACAATAGGAACGGAAATCCCTGCCCTGGAGAGCTTACAATCTAAGTGATGCAGTGACTACACTGCCTAGGTAGTCTTCTGCCATAAGACCCACATAAACAAGACTCAATTGCTCTATTTTGTCTCATATTTTGCCCGTCAAAAATACTATTCATATAATTCCCAAGCACGCTGCCTTGGTGTAATATTTGTCTCCTCTCTTTCCTTCTCCTCTCACATTCAGGCTGTTGATAAATCTGGCAGAAATTTCCCTCTGCAACGTTTCCACAGTCTGCCCTCTCCCAAAACTCTCCTGCATACCCTCATCTCCCAACTATGGAGACTTTCTCCTCTCTGGCCTTCTCTTCTCCCAACGCCAGACTCTACAAACTATTCCAAATGCCGTTACTAGAATTCTCTCACTCTCTTTTTGGTCTGTCTCTAGTCCTCTTCTCATGAGATCCTTTCAGTTTCTTCCCATCAAACACTGTATCACTTTGAATATTCTCGTTCTCTTTAAATTCTACTATCCCCTCCAGGCCTGCACAACAAACGGCCCGCGGGCTACATGCGGTCCACCGGGGCACCCCGTGCGGCCCGCAACGGCCCCCCTTCAAACCCCCCCTTCCCTTGTAAGAAAAGGCTCGCGGCCGCATGCTGTGTCTGTGCCCTCTAGTAGGAGCGCGCTCCAGCAAACTTTGAATGCGCGCGCTTCCCCTAATCCTCTTTCCTGGCTCCAGCATGACGCGCTCCAGCAGTGTAGCGTGACCCGGAACTTCCGGGTCTGTTACTAGAGCGCGCTTCTTCCTGCTTCACCTCGCCATCAATTTAAATTATATATTGGGCTGTATTTATGATTTAATCTGGGGCTGCTTCTGTATTTTATATATCATTCTCTTGTCAAACTGTCTACTAGTGTGTATATATATATTGTGACATAGTCCAAAGATGTTAGGCAGCTTTCTGCCCCATTTTAGGTTAGAAAGTGCAGGAATAGTTAAAAATGATCCGTTCCACAGCTTCCCATTAACTCAGGCAGCTGGATGGAAAATCCAGACCACAGATTACAATGGCTCTAGTTCTCCCTCACCTGCTCTTCTAATCACATGCACAGGTATTTAGAGCAGAGAGGTTTTGCATTTCACTCTCTCTCCTTAGAGCCTGGAGGCTGGGGGTATCGCTGCTCCCCGGAATCCAGTTCGGGGTGGACGGCCCCTCCAAGTATCATAGTACCAGAGGATTTGCCTGGACACTTGGGACCGTGTTCCCACCACGAACAGATAAGACAAAACAAAACAAATGTTTATTGCTGTTGCTAAAAGACTGTGCTGTATCTAGTGACCCTAAATGAGAGGGCATTGTTTTAAGCTGGGGAACCAGGTTAGTTGGCCCAGTTAGTTCGCAGTTAGAGGCTGATTCTGATGTGTAGTTAGTTCCCTGAAAGGGATAGGATTTCTTTATATGATTTGGTTATTATTTCTTAAAAGTGACACTGTGTGAAATGCTATGACACTGATATACTGCACCGACACACTTTATTCGAGCAAATACCCAGTATGTACCTGGCAGATACCTGGAATGCGCCGCTCCTCACCTCTGACAAGCCCCGTTGCGTTTGCCTTCCCAGCCTGGGTTCATGCCTGGCTGACGGGCGGCTGATCTGTTAAATGATAATGATTAGGATTTAATAGGCTGCAATGCTTCGCGTGTCTACCAGATGGCATAAATTCATGAATTGTAATGCAGTATATATATATATATATATACTGTGCAGTATTGCAGCCAGCGGGAATAAAATGCTTCAATCCCTGCCTGGAAAATAACCCAATGCACTCGGGCAGAAAACAGTCACAAACCTCAATACACCCGGGTATACCCGAATTCGTGGGACTAGCCGAGCTCGAATAAAGTGTGTCGCCAGTGTAAGTGAACTGCTGAATGAAAATGTCTGAGTGCCTCTAACCTACACATGTTAAAGCTGCAGTACCTTACTTGGATGAAAATAAAGCAGGCAGAAGCCTGACTTAAGCAATATAATACTTTGCATGATCCTGTTTGTTGTATAATTAACCCTAGAAGACTGTGTCGGGAAGAACCCAGACAGACGTCAGCACTACTAAAGAGGGGCGTTTGTCACAATAGATATATATATATAAATAAAGCAGAAAATAGCCATGTTAGTCCAGTTGCGATAGTGCAGAATAAATGAGTTCTTCAGTATTAGGTGATACCTTTTTTATTGGACTAACAATTTATGTCATAGGACAAGCTTTCGAGAGTTCTCCTCTCTTCTTCAGGTCAAGCAATACTTGAGAACTCCTTTATTCTGCAATATATATATATATATATATCTCAAACCATTGTATGTATATCTCCCTGTCTACTGTGTTCCCTGTCCCTAGCGGCAATCTCATTGGTCCCTTGGCCCGCCCGCCCCCGCACACCTCTCATTGGCCTGAGGCGGAGTGACGGGCCAAAGGTCCAACACACACACCTCACCCCCCACACCCCCACCTCCTGGTGGCCGTCACTCTCCCCCGTCACCCGGACCGCAGCTCACCTTACCCCCTCCCGGTGGCCGTCACTCTCCCCCGTCACCCGGACCGCAGCTCACCTTCCCCCCTCCCGGTGGCCGTCACTCTCCCCCGTCACCCGGACCACAGCTCACCTTCCCCCCTCCCGGTGGCCGTCACTCTCCCCAGTCACCCGGACCGCAGCTCACCTTCCCCCCTCCCGGTGGCCGTCACTCTCCCCCGTCACCCGGACCGCAGCTCACCTTCCCCCCTCCCGGTGGCCGTCACTCTCCCCCGTCACCCGGACCGCAGCTCACCTTCCCCCCTCCCGGTGGCCGTCACTCTCCCCCGTCACCCGGACCGCAGCTCACCTTCCCCCCTCCCGGTGGCCGTCACTCTCCCCCGTCACCCGGACCGCAGCTCACCTTCCCACCTCCCGGTGGCCGTCACTCTCCCCAGTCACCCGGACCGCAGCTCACCTTCCCCCCTCCCGGTGGCCGTCACTCTCCCCAGTCACCCGGACCGCAGCTCACCTTCCTCCCTCCCGGTGGCCGTCACTCTCCCCAGTCACCCGGACCGCAGCTCACCTTCCCCCTCCCGGTGGCCGTCACTCTCCCCCGTCACCCGGACCGCAGCTCACCTTCCCCCCTCCGGTGGCCGTCACTCTCCCCCGTCACCCGGACCTCAGCTCACCTTCCCCCCTCCCGGTGGCCGTCACTCTCCCCCGTCACCCGGACCGCAGCTCACCTTCCCCCCTCCCGGTGGCTGTCACTCTCCCCAGTCACCCGGACCCCAGCTCACCTTCCCCCCTCCCGGTGGCCGTCACTCTCCCCCCTCAGCCGGACAGGCCCTGCACCTTCCCCCCTCCCGGTGGCCATCACTCTCCCCCCTCAGCCGGACCGCAGCTCACCTTCCCCCCTCCCGGTGGCCATCACTCTCCCCCCTCAGCAGGACAGGCCCTGCACCTTCCCTGCTGCACGTTTCCCGGCAGCTCGCGCTCACAGGTGCAGAGAGGGGGCGCGTGCGCAGCGCTCCCCGGACGGGAGGAGGGAGAGCAGAGAAGGGCCAGGCGCGCGACAATCAGAGGAGCGCGGGAGAGAGGAGCGGTGCTGTGAGTCCTGTAACACGGGGGGGGGCTTTGTGTGTGCATGGGGAGAGGGAGGGACAGTGTGTGTGGGACACCGTGTGTGTGTGTGTGGGGGGGAGGGACAGTGTGTGTGTGGGGGAGGGGGGGACAGTGTGTGGGGGAGGGGGGGGACAGTGTGTGTGTGGGGGGGGACAGTGTGTGTGGGGGGGACACACAGTGTGTGTGTGTGTGTGTGGGGGGGACAGTTTGTGTGTGTGTGGGGGGGGACAGTGTGTGTGGGGGGGGACAGTGTGTGTGTGGGGGGGACAGTGTGTGTGTGTGGGGGGACACAGTGTGTGTGTGTGGGGGGGACAGTGTTTGTGTGTGTGGGGGGGCAGTGTGTGTGGTGGGGGGGCAGTGTGTGTGGTGGGGGGGCAGTGTGTGTGTGTGGGGGGGCAGTGTGTGTGTGTGGGGGGGCAGTGTGTGTGTGTGGGGGGGCAGTGTGTGTGTGGGGGGGGGGCAGTGTGTGTGTGTGGGGGGCAGTGTGTGTGTGGGATAGTATATATTTTATATTTATGATTAACTATCACTCTATATGTGTGCATATATATATATATATATATATATGTCCCCCCCTTCTCTCCCCGGTCCCGCGCCGCTTCCCTCGATATTCGCGCCGCGGGGCTGGTGATGGTGGGGGTGTCTCCCCCCTTCTTTTCCCGGTCCCGCGCCACTTCCCGCTTCCCTGATACTCGCGCCGCTAGTGATGGTAGTGGGGGTGTCCCCCGTTCTCTCACTGGTCCCGCGCCACTTCCAGCTTCCCCCGATACTCGTGCCGCGAGTGATGGTAGTGGGGGTGTCCCCCCTTCTCTCACCGGTCCCGCGCCACTTCCGGCTTCCCCCGATACTCCGTCGCGAGTGATGGTAGTGGGGGTGTTCCCCTCCTTGTTTCCCCGGTCCCGCGCGGGGCTGTTCCCCCCTTTCCTCCTTGGTCTCCGCTTCACCACGGTCCCGTGGCTGCCCGAGCAGGCCGGGAGATGGTCGGGGGGGGGGGGGAGGGGTGAGGGGGGGTGGTGGTGCTCGGTCGCGCGGCCTTTCCTCTTCTTACCCCTGTCGTGTGTTTGTGTGTGTGTGTATATGGGTGTGTGTGTGTGTGTATATGGGTGTGTGTGTGTATATATGTGTGTGTGTGTGAATGTGTGTGTGTGTGTATGGGTGTGTGTGTGTATATATGGGTGTGTGTGTGTATATATGGGTGTGTGTGTGTGTGTGTGTGTATATGGGTGTGTGTGTGTGTGTGTATGTGTGTGTGTATATGGGTGTGTGGGTGTGTGTGTGTGTGTGTGGATATGGGTGTGTGTGTATATGGGTGTGTGTGTGTGTGTGTGTATGGGGTGTGTGTGTGTGTGTATGGGGGTGTGTGTGTGTGTATATGGGGGGTGTGCATGTGTGTATATGTGTATGGGTGTGTGTGTGTGTGTGTGTGTGTGTATGGGTGTGTGTGTGTGTATGTATGGGTCTGGGTGTGTGTGTGTGTGTGTGTGTATGGGTGTGTGTGTGTGTGTGTGTGTGTGTGTGTGTATATGGGTCTGTGTGTGTGTGTGTGTGGGTGTATATGGGTGTGTGTGTGTGTATATGGGTGTGTGGGTGTGTGTGTGTGTATATGGGTGTGTGTGTGTATATGGGTGTGTGTGTGTGTGTGTGGATATGGGTGTGTGTGTGTATATGGGTGTGTGTGTGTATATGGGTGTGTGTGTGTGTGTGTGTGTATGGGGGGGGGTGTGTGTGTATATGGGGGTGTGTGTGTGTATATGGGGGTGTGTGCATGTATATGGGTGTGTGTGTGTATATGTGTATGGGTGTGTGTGTGTGTGTGTGTGTATGGGTCTGGGTGTGTGTATGGGTCTGGGTGTGTGTGTGTGTATATGGGTGTGTGTGTGTGTGTATATGGGTCTGTGTGTGTGTGTGTGTGTGTATATGGGTCTGTGTGTGTATATGGGTCTGTGTGTGTGTGTGTGTGTGTGTGTGTGTGTGTATGGGTCTGTGTGTGTATATGGGTCTGTGTGTGTGTGTGTGTGTGTGTGTGTGTGTGTATATGGGTGTGTGGGAGAGTGTGTGTGCGTGGGAGAGTGTGTGTAGGATACCAGAAGTGTCACATCACCCCAACCCCCAATCACCCCACCCCCAATCACCCCAACCCGTCACCCCGTCACCCCCCCTGTCTCTCGCCCCCTCACCCCCTCTCTCTCTCTCACCCCCTCTCTCTCTCTCTCACCCTCTCCCTGTGTATGTCTCTCACTCTGTTTCTGGATCTCTTATTAACCCTATATATCTTAACTGCCCTATACTACACCGAAATAACCTATTCTGCTTTCTTCCAGATCTGACTCAAGCTTCACACGGAAGACATCGGAATCCCCCCTAACCCAGAAGACAGGTAGGGAACACATCCCCTCCAAAGTATAACATTGCGGGAATGAGGGTACCTGGACATTGAGGGACTACGGATCAGGTAAGATCCCAGGTGGGATTTCTGCTTTAGATATTGTGAAGCGGGGGCATCCAGACACTGATTAAGGGGTTCAGGAAACTAGTCATTCACACCTGGCTTTTATTTCTAGATCGACATTTACACAGACACACACACACACACGTAACTAGGGCTAATTGTAGTATAATGTAATACAATAAATATATTTGTCATTTAAATGGATTTTATTCATATGTTTAATTTTAAAGCGGGGTTGGGGGCGGGACTAGGGGCGTTTTGGGGGCGGGACTAGATGGCGAGTAGATTGTTTGGTTGGGCGAGTAGATTTTTGGGTGATTTGTCGAACACTGTGTATATATATATATATATACACACATACACATATATATATATATATACACATACACACATTATATATATATATATAGATATATATATATATATATCTATATATATATATATATATATACACATTATATATATATATACACATTATATATATATATATACATACATATATATATACATACATATATATATACATACATATATATATACATACATATATATATATATACATACATACATATATATATACACATACACACATGTGTATACTCCTATGCAATTGAGGTGTTCTTCCACTATTTCCTCCTCATTATTGTTATTATTGATGACCTAGGTGTCATTTGTATGTTTATTGATGGCTGAAATTTTTTATATAATTTATATCAGTAATTCTATTATTTTGGTTCTATTTTTAGTCATTTCTATGGTTTTATTTTAGTAGTTTATCCTTCCTATTACGTGCTCTTTATTACTTTTAACTGTGTACCTGTGCCAGTGTTTACCTAATTCACCTAATATGGGACCTTCAGTCTCAGCTAGAATTTAACAGGTTAATATATCCCACGTCAATTACGGGTTGCCAGGCAACCAACTGGCTATAAGTATACAGAATCTCTGTCCATTCACTATCAGCCCTTTGAGAAAGTCGCCCTCTGGTGACGAAACGCGTCAGGGAATCCGATTGCGCCATTACGACGCTGCGCACGCGCACGAGGCCGCACTGAGCGCGGCACCAATACTGCGGCCATTCAAGCTTGAGAGGCGATCTCTGGGACGTTCATAGATAAGATTTCCAGTCGGCGAACAACACCTCTGGCCTCCTGTGAGCAGTACCATCTCCACGCAGCCCTGAGGGAGATTTCATTTGCGGACGTTTGCAGTTCAGAGACCGGATGGTCGTGATTTATTCACAAATTGCTTTATTGAATTTGTGAGTGCATTTCTTCCCCCCCCCTCCCTCCCTTTTAACATTAAATCTACCATTTTACGCTATGGGGCGTGCGCTCTCTCTTCTTTTTCTCATCAATTTAAATTAGTTTTAGTTGCCACCGCCACCACCTCCTCCTCTTCTTCTTCTGTTGCCACCGACAATGACTCTGTTGCCGCCGAAGCCACCTCTGCTACCGCCGCCAACATCGTCAGGTAGGCGTGGGGGGGGGGGTCATTCATTCATTCATGCGGGGGGCTCTTATCTCCTTCTATACTCTGCTTAGGGCTGTCTCCTCTCTGCTCCATTTGTCTCTGCAGTACTCTCACACCTAAAACCAATCTCTTTGCTGTGCAACTCCCTCCACCTCAGCCTTCACCAATCCACATCCCTACCAATCTTCAAGTAATGCCAGAAATCTCATCTCTTCAATGAATTATTTGCTTAGTTTGGGCCTCTGGCTAGTTCTTTGCTCGTCTGATGCACTTTCGTCTTCCCTGACTTTGTTTTATATTGAACAAAATGAGGGGAAAAGGGGAGGTGGGGGGGGAAGGGGTACCCTCGCTACTGCTTTCTGGATGAGGCTAATGGAGGTGCTGCTATCAGGGGTAAGGTCAATAGAAGTAAACAGGGAGAGAAAGAACCCTAAGGAGAGCACTCAACCAATATATTAAAGCCTAATGTAACAATAACCTAGTGAAGGTGGGTGGACTATGAGTGAATTAAAACCAGAAACTTTATTAGAGTCTTAACTCTTAATGTTAAAATAATGGGGGAAACACTGTAGGTCAAGTCAATACTTATGAAGCCAGTGTACAGTGAATTAATAATAAAAATGGACAAAATAAACCACAGTAAAGTCTCTATACTGTTAGCCCAGAGTCTGGGATATGGCCGCACAATGCCACTAGTGGTACAGAGTAGATCCTAGGATATTAGTCCAAAAACAGGTAACGGTTAGTATTTAGTTTAAGCTATATCACATAGCGTATATCAGCGTAGCGGTGTCAGTACTGCCTGTAACAGTATACAGGTGTGACTGTTTGTTTCTACACAGTAATATTGTACATGTATAGGTGACACGTCAAACAGAATCATTTATCTGTGCTAATAATGCCAAAAACCGTGCCTGTTTGCAGTGGATCTCTGTCATATGAAAGCCACTCAGTGTTTGTGCGGTGCATGAGTGTTGTCCCTCAACATAGAACATACACATACATACACACCAAACCAGTATCAGTCTTAATCTAAAACAGTACACAGGTAGTGCCTGTTAACATGGGTTGTGGTGGATTCACAAAGTTCATGCACTCACATACCTGTCAGATAAGTATACAAACTGAGTCAGTATTAATCTAAAACAGTGCACAGGTTAACATGCCTGTTAACATGGAGTGTAAGGTGGAATCACATAATACTTTGTCCATTAGACACCAGACATACCTCCTATATGGGGGCTGGGCGCCTTCAGCAACATGCCAGGGGCTCTCTTTATATCAGCCACGGCACGTCTGGTGGTAGCTTAAAAGTTATAGCATCGGTAGCACAGCCATACAGCTGAAACTACTGAGGACAGGAGGCGCTCCGACCGCCAGCGCATGTCCCGCCCCTCTGACGTGATGACGTCATCACCTGCCGACGTACGTTTCACTCGTACTGCTTTCTCAAGACACCTCTACGCTGATATACGCCATGTGATATAGCTTATCAGGTTATAAAAAATAAAATATAGAATTTACAACAGGACGGGGTTATTTCACTATTTCAGACAGATAGGTTTTTCCCTGAACCAGGTGCACCGGTACTAAACGCAAGTATTATACTGCTGTTTATTTGCATTATATAGGTGTGCAGAACTACATCTTTTTGTCTGAAATAATGCAGACAGAACACAGGAAAAGCTGCTGCGCAGTTTTTTTGGCCTCATGGGAGAAAAATGGCAGCGGACAAGCTCCTCTGCTTGATTAAGATCTACACGCATGGGGCTGGATTGCTGAATTCTGGGAAAGCTGGTTCCAGATAACAACAGAGGCCTGATATTGAAAATAATAAAATAAAGGTATGTATACGACATCCAGAAAAGACCATTAAGTCATTTTGCTACTGTCAGGAATCGACGTTCTCCTCGCTCCCCACACAGAGCACTCCCTCCCCGCAGGGAGCCCCTGGACACACAAAACAATTCTGCCTTACCGGCCTCCACGGCTCCTCGCCCCTGCCGCGGGATCACTCCCCTCGACGATTCCTCTGCTCAGCGCCGCGCGCGCCCACGCCCTCCTGCACGCACACCTGCACCATCCACTGGCTCGGTTCACATGCGTACACGAGTTACGGAGCACGCTCAGTCTGCACACTCTTATTCCCGTCCCCCGGACCTCAGGCTCCGCCCCCGCACACTGCACGAGCATACTCAGGTTACCAACAAGACTCACCTGGCCTGTTATGCCTGCACCAATCTGCAGTGTCTCCCTGTAGCTCTTCCTGTCCCGCCTCCGTTCCTAATTGGACCTTCCTGCTTTATCTAGCTCCTCTCTGCTCGACATAGTCTCTGTATGGAAGTACTTCTGGATTCTCTCAGTGTTTTCACAGGTTCTGACGCGGCTCGTACGACTACCCCCTCTGGCTCTCGATCTCGGCCCTCCTTGGACAACGCTCACTCTGGTAACCCCTTGAACACGGCTTGGACTACGACCTATCTCCACTCTCCACTCCCTGACCCCGGCAAGGCATCCTTCACTCTATCTCTACAACCGGTACCGGCAAGTATTGTCTACCTTACTACACCTGGCCTGGCAACGCTTCATACCACACTCCGGACACGCTCCCTTTGCTGCGGGTGCGTGTATTACCACTTCCCCCTTCAGCTCAGGGGACGAGTCTGGTCTGCAGGCAGCACCGGCGTAACAATTACTTTACCAAAACCCAGGCTCTGAGGAGGAATATCAGGCCACGAAATAAAACATATACCCCCCTCACATTTCTGGTAAAGAAAGCTTCCGACCCGAATACGCCTGATGTAGATCTCAGAATCAGGTATAATGCAAAGGGAAGAGATGGGAAATAGACTCGTGCAACAGTTAATGTTAGACTGGGTGCTTGGGGTAATTTATTTATTTATAAAATATTTTACCAGGAAGTAATACATTGAGAGTTACCTCTCGTTTTCAAGTATGTCCTGGGCACAGAGTCAAGACAAATAATACATGGTTACAAATACAGTTACATAAATGAACAGGGTATACATTATATACAAGACATTGTGTGCACAGTTAAAGAAAATATATATTATGAGCGTATGTAACAGTTACAGACCAGATTAAAGTGTGAGACAGCCTTAGATTTGAAAGAACTTAAACTGGTCGTGGATGTGAGGGTCTCTGGTAGGTTGTTCCAGTTTTGGGGTGCACGGTAGGAGGAGGAGGAACGGCCGGATACTTTGTTGAGCCTTGGGACCATGAACAGTCTTTTGGAGTCTGATCTCAGATGATAGGTGCTACAAGTGGTAGGGGTGAGGAGCTTGTTCAGATAGCTGGGTAGCTTGCTCATGAAGAATTTAAAGGCAAGACAGGAAAGGTGAACTTTGCGCCTAGACTCTAGTGATGACCAATCTAGTTCTTTGAGCATTTCGCAGTGATGTGTGTTGTAGTTGCATTGGAAAACAAAACGACAAATTGAATTGTAGAGGGTGTCAAGTTTGCTAAGGTGGGTTTGAGGTGCCGAGCCATATACGATGTCTCCATATTCAATAATTGGCATTAGCATCTGCTGTGCGATACGCTTTCTGACCAGGAGACTTAGGGAGGATTTGTTCCTGTAAAGTACCCCTAGTTTGGCATAGGTCTTGGTTGTCAGGGTATCAATGTGCATCCCGAATGTTAAGTGGGAGTCAAACCATAAGCCCAGGTATTTAAAACTAGTGACAGGGGTTAGGGAACAGGGTATACATTATATACAAGACATTGCATGCACAGTTACAGATAATATATATTATGGGCGTATGAAACAGTTACAGACCAGATTAAAATGTGAGACAGCCTTAGATTTGAAAGAACTTAAACTGGTGGTAATATCAGTTAGGACAGAAAACCTTACAGGGTGAAGGAAAAAAAGGACCCCTATTGTAGCACTCCTAGTACTAAAGTAATGGTGAATGTTTAAAAATGTAACTTTTAATAATAAAATAATGTAGGACAAAACACACACAGACAATAACTGACATACAAACACTATGGTGCAAAGAGATACGTGCTTGTATTGTCCCCTAAAATAAGGTGGACATATCCCTGTTATCATGGAGCAAATAATTAAATCCAAATGGTTGTTAGTAGTAGGGAGGCATACATTATGTAAAACTTTTTTTTTGACAGGTGCCAAATCCCCTTTTGCCCTAAGCCCTGCCCCCTTTGACCCAAACCCCGCCCACTTGTCCCGCCCCTTCCGTATCCAGTCCCCCCCTTCCGAATCTAGCTCCGACCCCCGCGACAATTTTTTTGAGGCTGACGCCCTCTGCGCAAAAAAACGTGGTTGACGCCCCCTGCGCCAATTTTAATTTTTCATTATGTGTATTTTAAAAAAATTTTTGGGATTGGTGCATACTGTTGACGTAGATAGGAGGGGGTGTATACATATGCGGGGCATGTCGGGGCATGTTTATAGGCGTGCGGGGCATGTCCGGGCATGTTTATAGGCGTGCGGGGCATGTTTATAGGCGTTTGGGACATGTCCGAACATGTTTGTTTTTTCATACGGGCAAGTCTGGGCAGGTTTATTCTGAAATAACGCAGTGCGCATGTCAGAAAATTTCAAAAAAGACTATGAAAAGAGGTAATAGCAGTTTTTTTTAAAATGCAGACAGAACACTGCATTAAGAGCATAAATCCCTCAAGTGTCAGGGTTGGCAGAGTGGTTTAAGGCGTTGAGCTTTAAGATCCAATGGACGTATGTCCTCGTGGGTTCAAATCCCACACCAGACAAAATCTTTTTATATAATTTTTATTTGTATATAGTCTGTACAGGAGCTAGCAGAGAAAAAAAAAAGTTTATTTGTATATAGACTGTACATGTGTTAGCAGCAACGGGGTGCATAAAAATAAAAAGCACAAGTGTATAATAGTCAAAATATGTATTTATTTATTTTTAAAAGATACAACATTTTCAAGCATGAATTAATTACAATGCGTATTTACAAGTAAAAAAGTAAATAAGGTATTAAACGGTAGTTAAGGCATTAATAGACTAAATGCACCTGACATCTAGCGTCGTTAGGCTAGTACGATACATAGTATAGAGGGCATGCAATAGATGTCTTATTTACAGTGGGAATAAAAAAACATTAACAGCTTATTTACAGTTTCAACCAGTCAGCCGACGGCATTCATAGACTACCCCTCCTCTTGTTTAGTAAAAATCCCGGTGGTGATTCAAGAAAATTGCAGAGTTATTGCTCAGTAAAATGTTTCAGGCTAAACATATTACAAGCTGGAATGACAAAGGGGAATTTATTTATAAAAAACAAAAACAGGTTATTCAAGGCTCTAATCTACTGGATTTGGTACGCGGTGTTACACAAAGTCACACTGTTACACAGCGTAAAATACCCAGGGATGGAGCCCTTTTCTGTCTGCGATGGCTGAACTGAATATCCCCTCATCGGTTGTAGGTAATGCGACAAATAGAGAATGCCTGGATCGCTTAAAAATACGGGCCCACGATACAACACCCCCTCCTTCATCACCCCTTTTACCCCTTCAGAAAAGAACCTCTGATTTGCGTTACAGCTCTTTTAGTGCCCCTGGTTTAACATCACCGCCGGGGGTTTAACTAAACAAGAGGAGGGGTAGTCTATTAATGCCGTCGGCTGACTGGTTGAAACTGTAAATAAGCTGTTAATGTTTTTTTTCCCACTGTAAATAAGACATCTATTGCATGCCCTCTATACTATGTATCTTACTAGCCTACCGACTCTAGATGTCAGGCGCATTTAGTCCATTAATGCATTAACTGCCGTTTAATACCTTATTTACTTTACTTGTAAATACGCATCGTAATTAATTCATGCTTGAAAATGTTGTATCTTTGAAAAATAAATATTTTGACTATTATACACTTGTGCTTTTTATTTTTATGCACCCCGTTGCTGCTAACACATGTACAGTCTATAGACAAATAAACTTTTTTTTCTCTGCTAGCTTCTGTACAGACTATATACAAATAAAAAATATATAAAAAGATTTTGTCTGGGGTGGGATTCGAACCCACTCGGCCACCCTGACACTTGAGGGGTTTATGCTCTTAATGCAGTGTTCTATCTGAATTAAAAAAACAAAAAACTGCTATGACCTCTTTTCATAGTCTTTTGAAATTTGATGCAATGCGCACTGCGTTATTTCAGAATAAACCTGCCCAGACTTGCCCGTATGAAAAAACAAACATGTTCGGACATGTCCCAAACGCCTATAAACATGCCCTGCATATGTATACACCCCCTCCTATCTACGTCAACAGTATGCACCAATCACAAAAAATAAATAAAAAAAATACACATCATAATAAAAAATTAAAAATTGGCGCAGGGGTCGTCAACCACTGTTTTGTGGCGTAGGGGGCGTCAGCTGCAAAAAATTGTCGCAAGGGGCAGAGCCGGATACGGAAGGGTCCAGATACGGATGGGGCGGGACACGTGGGTGGGGTTTTGGCCAAAGGGGGCGGGGTTTTGGCCAAAGGGGGCAGGGCTTAGGGCAAAAGGGGGCATGGCGCCTGTCAAAAAAAGTTGCACATTATGTATGCCTCCCTACTACTAGGGTTTGTACATTCCCATCCCCCCTCACCCCATTATGTGGAAATCTTGATTGGACTCTGGAATATTTAAAAAATGGAACCGAGTGGGTCTAATCAGACTAAGCGATTTGATGGAATTGGGAGAAATGAGAAGTTTTAGGTATTTTCTAGACCAGTCTGATTTTAAAGAAGAGGATAGATGGCAATATATGCAAATTTTTCACTATATGAACACCCGAAGAAAAAAAAAAAGAAAAAAAACACGTTGAGTTGGCTGACTTCTTTTGAAACAGTGCTGGTAAAGTTGGGTGCAAGGGGGCACAATATATCGTATATCTATACAGCATCGTATATCTATAGAGCAATATTGGAAATCAAAGCTGAATCTAAGCCAGGATTTGTATTAGCTTGGGAAAAGGAGTTGGGTAGGGAATACGCTGTACCCGAATGGATACAAATGTGGAATAATGCCGACTCCTCCTCGGTGTCAACAAATATACTGGAAAATGCATATCAAATAATGTATAGGTGGTATTATACACCACAAAGATTGAACGAATGTTATCCAGGTACGTCTGATAAGTGCTGGAGAGGGTGTGGAGAGGTGAGTACAATGCTTCATATCTGGTGGAAGTGTAAGAAAATAAAGTGTTTTTGGGATAGGATAGTGGAGCAGATGTTTAATATCACTAAGATTAGACTTCCAAAAGACCAGAGTATTTTATTGCTAAATAGGGAAGGGATCAAGAGTCTAGAATTAGGAAATCGCTGTTAATACATATGCTGAATGCAGTGAGATGTACTATCGCTGCCAACTGGAAAAAATTAGATGCACCCACTATGGGACAATGGGAATCGAGAATATGGGAGGTTATGAGGATGGAGCGACTCTCATATATAACTAATGATACAGGGTTAAAGTTTGAACTTCTCTGGCGACCATGGTCACAGTTCACTGGTAACAGAATATAGTGAAAAGATAGGAGAGAGGAATTATCTGCCAAGATGAGAACTAAAGGGATAAAATGGGTTTAACAAGCACGGGATTGACTTGTTTTTTATATTCTATAAAACAACCGAATACAGCTCAGCCCGTTATAATGCGATCTGTTACAACGCGAATCCGCTTATAGCGCGATGCAGGCGTGGCTCCCAATTTTCATATTTATGAATACTTTACAACACGATTATTGGTATCTTCAATACTTTATTGTACAATGCATACAATTGTACATTATTTCGTACGCGATCAGCTTATAGCGTCATGAGATTCTTTGGACCCCAAGCACAGCGTTATAAGGGGGTTGAGCTGTATATTTTATTTATTTTTGTCGATGACTATTTGTTATTCAATAATTTATGCATATACATATGTATAACATAATTTTTGTATTGTATAGTTTTGTAGTGTATTATTTTGAGTTGTATGTGTAAGTTCGCTGTTATAAAAAAGTGGTTAATAAATAAAGAATATATTAAAAAATAAATTTAACAATCCCTTCTTTTCTAGAGGTTGGCCAGCTAGAGCTACAGGCAACTTGGTCTCCCGATCAACAAGCCCTGACTCTGACGACTCTTCATCCTCTATCAGGAATATTAACCAGTGTTAACTGGGGGTTTGGTGGATCTCTTTTTTTATCCTTCCTATGTTTCAGTTTTTAGTTAGGGGGGTGATACACCAAACAAAAGAAAAAGATTCCCTTTAGAATGCACTCTGTATGTTTATTGACTGAAAATTAAAATCCTTTTAATTAGTACTGATCAAAAAAACTGTATCAGACTGGTAAAGTAAAGTCTATGGCCAATCTGTGATCTATACATAGAAAGTATAAAAACAACAAAGTTAGTTTGTTTGTATATAGAACTCTATGTGGATTCAGTCCATTTCTACTCTCAGCTCGCTAAATAGTCAATTTGTAAAATGGCTGGGTTCTTATCAGCACAACCAGACACTACAGTCTGGCAGACTGAGGCGCTGAATGTCTTTTCCCCAAAAGGTGATCCCCTGACTATAATATTAGAAAGTGCAAAACATACTGGACACCTAACAAGCTCCTATTGAACCCCCAAAATAACCACAACATATATATATATGCATATGAGTGTCACAAAGGAGTGCTACTGAGCATGGCAATATATATTTAAAACCAGAGACAGAACATAATAGATATTTATACATATATATTTAGGCACTGTACCGTGTATGAGTTTCACTGGATGCGCACTGAGCTCTGTCTGTGTTTTATGTTCTGTCTCTGGTTTTAAATATATATTGCCATGCTCAGTAGCACTCCTTTGTGACACTCATATGCTTATATATATATGTTGTGGTTATTTTGGGGGTTCAATAGGAGCTTGTAAGGTGTCCAGTATGTTTTGCAATTCTTGTCCAGCTAGTCTTAGCTGATTGGAGGGTGGCAACCTCCTACCTAATTGAAGCTCACCCCCTCCCACATTTAAATGGTTGAGGGCTCACTCCATAGCATCTTCCACTCAGGGGAACTTGCTTGCTTGCAGTATGGTTGTGACAACTCTAATACAGAGTGCTTTTTACTGGTAATGTACAGGTTAATAAAAGCTTCAATCAGACTTAGAACTTTGCAACTAATATTGACAGATTTATTATAAATCATTCTTCCTGTTATTACATAGGTTATTAAGAATTTATTTAGTGTTAGGGACCCCTGAAATGTGGTCTGCCGTGTAGTTGGCTCAGGGGCTTACAACAATTTTGGCCAAAAATGTCAAACTAAAAGACCATTTTACTTAATAGATATTTATACATATATATTTATTAACTGTACCGTGTATGAGTTTCACTGGATGCGCACTGAGCTCTGTCTGTGTTTTATGTTCTGTCTCTGGTTTTAAATATATTAGAAAGTGACATGAATGCTTATTTTTTGTTATCAGACAGAACTTATAAACATCAAGCAAGGTTATGGTGGGAGGTGACAAGTTTGGAGAATTACATCAAAACCGGACTCATACCTAAGGGTCTGAGGTTGAACTTGTCACCTTCCCACCTATACCAGGATGAACATTTTATTAAATCATGGGACGATATTCTGAGCCATTGCTCAGTAGCATTGATGAAGCTTCTGATAGAATTCAAAAGTTATCAATTAAAAAAACTGTCAATGCTGAACTAAAAAGTCATAAAGAAGATGCCACTAAATGGAGGAAGAATTCTGAATTCATCGAGTATGAAAATAAGCTTAAAACTAATATACTGCACCGACACACTTTATTCGAGCAAATACCCAGTATGTACCTGGCAGATACCTGGAATGCGCCGCTCCTCACCTCTGACAAGCCCCGTTGCGTTTGCCTTCCCAGCCTGGGTTCATGCCTGGCTGATGGGCGGCTGATCTGTTAAATGATAATGATTAGGATTTAATAGGCTGCAATGCTTCGCGTGTCTACCAGATGGCATAAATTCATGAATTGTAATGCAGTATATATATATATATATATATATATATATATATATATATATACTGTGCAGTATTGCAGCCAGCGGGAATAAAATGCTTCAATCCCTGCTTGGAAAATAACTCAATGCACTCGGGCAGAAAACAGTCACAAACCTCAATACACCCGGGTATACCCGAATTCGTGGGACTAGCCAAGCTCGAATAAAGTATGTCGCCAGTGTAGACAAGTTCATGAGGGAACAAAGTGCGCTAACAAAAAAAATTCTTAAGAGACTCAAATGACTAAAAAGAAGGGAGTGTATAGACGTAACCAGACTAGGCAACATCACCACGAATCATCCACCCATTGGGACACATTTAACGATGGAGAAACAACAGAGAGACCACTAAATAGACCATGGTCCTCATTACCTCCTCTTCTATGGAAGAGGAAGACCCGAAAAGGATATAAGAGCTGGTCTAAGAGACAGATGTCTGGGCCTATCGGGGGAGACCGAAACGTGGGTTCAGGCGACAGAGATAATAACACAAACAGATAATAATCAGATAATAAATGTTTCAACACAAATCTTAACAACAGATGTCATCAATGTGTTACGTAAAGGTTTGTCCTTCTCTCCGTTTGAGGACTTTAGACTTTTTGACTGGGTGAAGGACACCCTTCTTTTCGGTAGGAAGCTTTTGCTTACGTTTTTCAAAAGGAGAGAATTGGCACAACTAAGATATCAGGGCCTAGATCATTTAGATCTGGGGAATATTAGGAACTTGACATAACTCCTAGAAGAATCAACTAGGGAACTAGGAGCAGGTCCCCTTACTGAGCTGAAACCAAAGTCATGTTTTACCCCTCCTTTGGAGACAAGTCCAAACGTTGAGGTATTCATGAGACTGGTAACCAAAGATCTGGAAGATTTAAAACCTTCATACAGCTCTAATAATCTAAGTTGGAAAGAACGCCAGGCCTTGAAGAACTTACAAAATGACGAAAGCATCACAATAAAACCATCTGATAAAGGCGGCAATGTTGTGATTCTCAATACATCAGACTACGTCAAAGAAAATAAAATACTTTATTTATCTGATATGTGTTGCTATACTGTATTACCAACAAACCCAACTATTCAATTTACTAAAGATTTAAAAGTAATTTTGGATATGGGTCTACAAGACAAGGTTATATCTAAAAAAAGATTATTCACTGCTACTAACTCCTACACCTAAGTTAGCTACTTTCTATAGCCTACCCAAAATCCACAAGGGCATGTCTCCCCTGCCAGGGACACCGATTGCCCAGTAAGGTTATGAATTCCCGAGACAATCTAGTGTATATGTGGACAAGGTGTTGAGATCTTTTGTCCATTTACTGCCTTCATATCTGAAAGGTACGAAGGATGCCCTAAACAGAATTAACAATGTAGTCATTGATACAGACACCGTGCTTATTAGTTTGGATGTAGAATCACTCTATAATACATCAAGTGGGTATAGAGGCGGTCTCATATTTCCTAAAAATTAGGAGCACCCATTTCTTTAATCACAATAAATGTATTGTGGACCTATTAAGATTTATCCTAACTCACAACTTCTTCACATTTGGTGGAAAAATATACCATCAAAAGAGGGCACTGCCATAGGGACCACCTGCGATCCCACGTATGCAAACCTTTGTCTGGGGTGGTGGGAGGCAGAGATGGTCTTCTGCGATGAGAACCTTCTATATACCTCACACATTTTACAATGGGCGAGGTGTATATATATGATATTCTGGTTCTCTGGCAGGGGACACAGCAACTTTTTGAAGAATTTGTATGAGTTTTGAATACCAACAATATCAACTTGCGCTTGACCTGCAAACAGCAGGTGACTTTTCTGGATTTGACCATTATGAGGGGAACTGATGGTCTTTTACAGACATTATTGCATCGTAAGACAACAGCGATGAATAGCTTGCTGCGCTCCGATAGTCATCACCCGAGAAGTTTAATATCTGGGATTCCTATTGGCCAATTCCTACAAGTTAGGAGGAATTGTACTACAGACTTAGAATTTGAGAAAGAAGCGAGCATAATGAAACAACGTTTCATTGAGCGAGGCTACAACAGAAAAATCATCAAAAAAAAGCCTATAATAGGGCAAAGTATAGCGATTGCTGCTCTTTACTCTCCAATTACTCTATGAATCTTATGGCTCAGTCAGACGAAAGAGTTGTTCGCTTCATCAGCACCTATAACAATCAATGGTCCGAAATTAACAGCATTCTAAGTCGCCATAGGCATAACCTCTTAGAAGATGATGACTTGAAACAGGTGTTACAAACTAGACCAACCCTAGTGAGTAGGAGAGCAGAGAACATTAGGGATACACTTGTTCACAGCCACTTTACTCCATCTATTAAAGATACGTGGCTGACTAATATGTCAATAGGCAACTTTAGATACCAAGGGTGTAGAGCTTGTAGATTTCTGCATCACACTAAGGTGTTCTCCAACTGGGATGACAGCAGAAATTACATCATTAAACAGTTTATCAACTGTCGCACAGTTGGAATTGAATACCAAGTGGTATGTACATGTCGGAAAAAGTATGTGGGGAAGCCCATCAGACAATTACGGCGGAGGGTTCTAGAGCACCTTGGTGCAATACGTAATCACCTCGATACCCCTCTGGCGAACCATATTCATCAGGTTGATCAGGGAGATACATCGGGTTTAATATTCATGGGCATCGAGCATGTACCACCTGGCCCAAGAGAAGGGGATTGGAACAAACTGATTTTGCTGAGAGAATCAAGGTGGATCTATAACCTGGGGAATTTGGCTCACCAAGGCTTGAACAAGAGATTTGGTTTTTAACAGTGTGAGGAACTTCTTTCCTGGTTCAATTCCCATCCGTTCCCCTTTGTTTAATGAGATCATACTTTATTGTTTTCGTATAATATTTGATATATGTATATACTTACCATTGGGATGTGCTGGGATCACACAATTAATGTAGACTGTCCATGAGGGATTTACTAGCATATAGTGTATTCAGATTTTCTGATGATGCTAATCACATGCTTATCATTAAGTCATGCATAATTTGTTATACTGCAGATTGATCCCAATATCGTTTTAATATCATTCTGTGAATTTAATATAACCAGGAATGGATCGTGTCAATTTATCTGTTTATTTATTTTCCCCCACTTTTTTCTCCCTATCATATATATCTATATATCTATATAGATATAAAACTGAAATGTTTGTCTGTGGTTGTAGAGGGAGAAAGGGGGTGGCCCGGTATTAAAGGGGTTGCACCCCATATGGCCATCCCCTGACCTCACCAGAGAGACAAGAGGTTAACTGGACTGCGGTCCAGGGATGTGGTTTGCACTTTGTTATACCTTGAAAATGTATGTTCCCCTGTTCCCATGTTTCATTATAAGCATGTATTTTAATGTTTTAAAGTGCATTTCTGTACCTCCAGTTCTGGAGATCGCAGAGAGTTCATATTTGGCCAATATGTGGAGTCACTGTAGGTATTAAAAACTGGCAAAGGTCGACCCACTGAGCCCACCAGAATGGCACTTATTAATATGTGTAGATATTAAAGTGTATATGTATTTTATTTTGGATCTGTTCTGAAAATGCAGACGCCATCTGCTAGGCTAATAGGTCATGATTGCAGACGGTTGAGAAGCCTAAGCACGGTGATAAAAAAGTAACTGCCTTGATTGTTACCCAATGTCTAGGGATTAAGTATTAGTCAATCAACAAACTCTGTTACCTGAGGGCATGGGTTAGTCTGTTAGTCTCCACGTTAGATAATTGTTCACCAATAGGCTGTGTTCAATGTTAAGAATAGGGTTGAACAGGTATATAAACTGTGTCAAACCTACAGTTTTTAGCTGTGCTGGAGTTATGCTTCTGATACCATCTTGAATGTCACTGGATTGCTGGAGAATTGCTATTGGATACTTCTCCATCCCCCAACCCTAAGTAAGTGTTATCTTCTTGTCTGTTAATTGTACTATATTGCTGTGTTCACCTTATTTAAGGAATACATTATATTTTATTATATCTAAGCCTCGTTCAGTTCAACCCAGATATTTGGTGTTCATTATATCTTGTCATAAGCTACCGTGACAGTGGTGTCCTCTGTGGTGTTGTGTGTTTTGTGATTGGTTGTCTCGTCTGCCCACGGCTTTCGCTCTCATTGACCTGCGGGGTGGGGTGACGTCACGGTCGGGCTATGCAGGCGTGACACTCATACCACCCTCACACCGCGTGCGCCTCTGCTCCAGTGGCGACCCACATGCCGTGAACCGCCTGCGGACCCACATAAGTGAGCAAACCCCGCAGCCGCAGTCCTGCGTCTCCTCCACAAGCCGCACAACATCACACCCCCCACCCCCCGGCACAAACCCCGCACCCGCAGCCTCCGTGTTTCCCCCCCCACCGGCACAAACCCAACAGCCTCCCGCACCCGCTGCCCAACATCACTCAGCCCCCGCCCGGCACAAACCCCGCACCCGCAGCCTCCCATGTCTCCCTCATTCGCCGCTCGACATCACTCAGCCCCCCCGGCACAAACCCCGCACCCGCAGCCTCCCGCGTCTCCCCCACCCGGTGGCCATCACTCATTTCCCCCCAGGGGTGCAGAGAGGGAGAGTGATGTGGGGTGCGGTGGGGTGGAGACTGATGTGAGGTACAGGGGGGTGGGACGGACAGTGATGTGAGGTGCAGAGGGGGGAGAGTGATGTGAGATGCAGGGGGGGAGAGTGATGTGTGGCACTGTGACGGGGAGGGAACGGAGCTTAACGGAGGGAGGGGAAACGGAGCAGGGAATGGAAGCAGAGACAAAGAGGGAGCAGGAAAAGTAAATCCCGGGCAACGCCGGGTATATCAGCTGGTGTTAATATAAAGCCTTTTTTTCCCCACACAAATTCAACATTATTAATGGGAGTTATTTTTTTAAATAAACCACTAGACTGCAGTGTCTATTAACAGAGTTGCAACCTCCACTGTGTATATTTGAACCAGCCTTTAAAGGGGCTAACACTCACCTCCTTACATTGGAGACCAAAAGTGTATAAAAACCCTTCACTGCGGACTGACCGGTTCCCACCTTTGAAAAAGTGCGAACGCGAAACGATAGTCAGTGGTGCGAGCTGATGTCATGATACTCGTGCACGTGTTCAGAGTGAAGTAACAGCCCGAATATACTATTGCAGCTTAAGTACCATGTAACCATTATTAAGCTATTTTGCCACAACGCCATATTTTGCAACATGTCACTGAAGATACAATTTGTTTCAGGAGCTAAAATGGGGCTATAACTAGATACGGCCGCTGAGCCGTTCCCCCCGGCTAGTTCAGTCAGTCACAGATAAATAGTACTGAGCTTTTATTAAAGTAAATGCTAGAAGTGTTTGACCTGGCTATAACCAGGACGCGACAAACCAGGGCAGAAACCCACCCCCCCCCAAAAGTCACTCGCCCCCCAAAAAACACGCCATCAATCTCCCAGCCAACCCTTCCCCCCCCCCCCCCCGCCACAACACTTAACTGCTGCGGGGTCCTGACGGCATGGTGCACCCTTCTCCTTTTTAAATTCAACTTTTCCCCCTGCAGCAGCAGTTAAAATGTCAACGGGACACGGCGACATCACATAACGTGGAGCCGTGTGACGTCACGTAGCGTCCTGTTGCCATGACAAATGACGCCGTGCAGTCATTTTGACTGGAGCTGCAGGAGAAAAAGATGAATTTGCAGAGCAAGATGGAGAAGGCCGGGAGTCGCCGCCGCAGGTAAGCACTCGACAGTGGCCAAAATGCACACGTCCGTGGCGAGAGGGCGAGTGCATTTGTCGAGCCCTGGCTAGAACTATAACAAAACAACTGCACAGCCAGCAGGCAATTCTACAAGCATGCACAAGCCCAATTACACTGGGAGTTACATTTAGTGGGGTGTAAACTAATTAGATAGTATATTCTCATTATTATTAACTACTGGCAGCACCGATGTGGACTGGATGTAGTCAGTGGACTGGTGTGTGGATTGGACAAAATGGACGGTAATGTTAGGTGTACAATGTAAAGTTAATTAACAAATAAGAACAAACTATTAATTTAATAGTAAACTGTGATATAATAACAGTATATTTACTGGTGTAAAATACTAATAATGTGCTGTTGTCCCATTTCATTCACATTTAGTGAAAACCAGGTCCAGATAGTGGCCATTCAAAACACACACTCTCACACACTCTCACACACTCTCACACACTCTCACACACACACTCTCACACACACACTCTCACACACACACTCTCACACACACACTCTCACACACTCTCACACACACACACACACACACACACTCACACACACTCACACACACTCACACACACTCACACACACTCACACACACTCACACTCTTTTGGTCATCGTCTTGGCCTTTAATATCTCTTGGATCCATATTTGCCAAAGGACAGTCATTTCGGCCCACAGTTATTTTACATTTACATCTCACCATTTTTCTTATAGATGTCTGAAGCTTCTGAATTATCTTTGAATTTAGGGTCTTAGTTTCACATACATACATGAGCACAGGCAGAATAAACTGGTCAGACAGGGGAAGGTTCACTTGATTATGTTTTTCCAAATGCGTTTTATCACATCTATTGCTGGTCAGATGCCCATAACTCTGCATTTCCAACATTTATACGTGTCTGAGAGCCATATTGCACTTCTAACTCTGCTGCATGTAGTTTGTTCCAGAACACCCAGCAGGCCTGGGGCCTTCCTATGAGAGGCAATTAACCATGAATATTCACTAAATGTGACCATGCTCCTTGTAATGATGAAATGCAGCTGTGAGGATGTAAGGGTACTTACCACAAACAGGAAATGCATCTATTTCTTCCTTTATTGGGGTTAGATGTTCCTCAGTGTTCGCCTCTTCCTTCTCTGACTTAATCTCTAAACTCTCTGGTACAACCACAGGGAAACCTGGCAATAAGAAAAGGAAAATCCATCATGTAAAGCTGGGAGTGGGTGCGCTTCTTGTGATATCAGTATACAGAAATACTCTATGCTGATTCCTGAGGGGAGAAGTAATTGACTCTACTTGCTTATTAACCCTGAGTGCGGAGGGAGTTTTACCCCGGAGGGCTGAAAACATGGATTTTTTTTGTGCTACCAATGTTCAAACATCAATAAATATAATGTAGCCCCATAAAAATCATGTATACTTTTTCATTAGTGCATGTAGCTTGTAATTACAGTATACAGTATCCACACTTTAATGCAATTTCCCCCAATACTGTAGATATTTTCAGTCCATTTTTTAAACATACTGAATAAAGACAAGTGAGGATGTAAGGGTACTTACCACAAACAGGAAATGCATCTATTTCTTCCTTTATTGTTATCAGATGTTCCTCAGTGTTCGTCTCTTCCTTCAATGACTTAATCTCTAAACTCTCTGGTACAGCCACTGGGAAACCTGGCAATAAGAAAAGGAAAATCCATCATGTAAAGCTGGGGGTGTGGGCGCTTCTTGTGATATCAGTATACAGAAATACTCTATACTGATTCCTATGGGGTTGTGAGGCTCGGGGAGTGCTCCCCACTCACCTGCACCGCCGCAGGCTCCTCCACTCGCTCCCGTCTCCCCCCACGCCGCACTAAGAGGCGCATGCACGCGCCCTCTAAATAGTGCCGGTCTATGGCACACACAGTGCGCACTCGGCCAAACTCACGGAGGCACGGTCACGCGCACGGGAGTGTGCTCCATCCCAGTAGCCCTGCCTCCTCGCTCTGACAGGTGCTCCTTACACCTGCGCTCTGCCTATCACAGCCCCTGCTGGCCACACACCTCCACGCTGCAGTTCTCCTATTGGACGCTCTCTCCTCCTTATGCTCAGCTGTGCCACTGGCACTTTGGCTGAGCATAGAACCAGTTTGTTGTTCTTACCTCCCTCTGCCACCACAGTCTTGCCTTGTCTTGCTGGTCCTCTTCCTGTGAACCGACCCGGCTCTCCACAATTATCTTCCACTCGCCAAACCTGACCTCGGCTACCGGACAAACGACGACTCTAATCTCTCCAATCCCGGACTCGGCTAACAGTACCTGCAACTTTCCGTACCTCTCCTGCGCTGACCCCGGCAAGTATATCGACTATCCGTACCTCTCCTATCCCGACCCGGCAACCCAACCAAAACTACACTCCAGACGTGCCTCCGTGGCTGTGGGTGGCATTTTATCCATTCCCACCTCAGCACCGTGGTCCCGCCTTGTTTGTGGTGAGCACAGCGTGACAGGGGTGGAGTGAAGGGATTGATTTTACTTTATTAACCCTTTGAGTGCCGAGGGAGCTTTTACCCCCGAGTGGTGAGAACATTATGGCGTTTTTGGAACTATCAATGTTCAAACAGCAATAAAAATATTATTAATTAGAACTTGACAAATTATGCGTGTTTTTTCTCATTAGAACATGTATCTTATAATTGTATGCACGCTTTAATATTATTTCCCAAAATATTCCAGTTCATTTTTAAAAAATCATTCTGAATAAATACAAATGAGGATGTAAGGGTACTTACCACAAACAGGAAATGAATCTATTTCTTCCTTTATTGGGATTAGATGTTCCTCAGTGTTCGCCTCTTCCTTCTCTGACTTAATCTCTAATCTCTCCGGTACATCCACAGGGAAACCTGGCAATAAGAAAAGGGAAATCCATCATGTAAAGCTGGGAGTGGGGGCGCTTCTTGTGATATCACTATACAGAAATACTCTATACTGATTCCTGAGGGGAGAAGTAATTGACTCTACTTGCATATTAACCCCGAGTGCGGAGGGAGTTTTTACCCCGGAGGGCTGAAAACATGGAATTTTTTTTGTGCTACCAATGTTCAAACATCAATAAATATAATGTAGCCCCATAAAAATCACGTGTACTTTTTCATTAGTGCATGTAGCTTGTAATTATACAGTATCCACGCTTTAATGCCATTTTCCCCAATGCTGTAGATATTTTCAGTCCATTTTTTAAACATACTGAATAAAGACAAGTGAGGATGTAAGGGTACTTACCACAAACAGGAAATGCATCTATTTCTTCCTTTATTGTTATCAGATGTACTTCTGTGTCTGCCTCTTCCTTCTCTGACTTAGGGCCTCATGCACTAAGGTCCGAAAAGGCATTTTTCGGCATTTTCGCGCCAAAATTGCGTTTGAGATTCAGTAAGCGCCTATAAGTGCTTAGAATCGGCATTTTTTCTTCCCGATAAAAAGTTATCGGCTTGCGGCTGCCGGTAAGCCACTTTTCGCCACTTTTTTTAAAATCGGCTGTATTCAAGAAGCCCCAAACAGCTTATCGGTGCTAATCGACACTCAAAAATGGAGATTTCATCGGGAATTTGTCCCGCCAACTAAAGTTAGCAAGTTGGAGGGGAGAAGGTTCGGCAAGCTTGCCGGAACGGCACTTAGAAAAAAAAAATCATCTCTACATCAATGGAGTCAATGGAGCAGGGACTTATAACTTTATACGAATGTTTACGTTATTTTGCTACGAATTAAAATGTGCTTGGCATTACAGTGTCGATGTCATTCACTTCATCGTGTCAGCGCTTACGTTTATTATTGCCACAACATTTTACTTGTGTATGTGATCATGTTTTGCGTGCCACATTATTCTTCATGTTATAATGTGTCAATGGAGAATCCAACAGTAAACTCTTAAAGGAACAGTTACCATTATATACAACATTTTAATTAAGTGGACTTCAAAATATTATATGATATTACATATTTCACACATCGAACACATTCAGCGTACAGTCATGTTGCTATACATTGCTAAATGCTTTTAATGTGTACCGCATTATCACTTGGACATGTATCTGTTTTTTTCATGTTTACCTGTACTTTGTGACCTCCCTCTTTTTATGAAGTCCGCAATTGGACACTCAATAACATTGCATGTTTACATAGTACACGATGCATTACAATCACTTTTCCGAAAGGTATACACACATCTACAGAAGTTACTCAACTTTAACACTATTTCAACATAATCAATAGGAAGTATCCTGATGGGATTAAAATATGGATATGTCCAGAACTATTACTTCATGTGAATAGGTGACAATAACATGGCCAATTACAATGTTGCAACATAGTTTATCATGGTTGTATCCTAATCAGATGACTGTGTATAGCGTTCTGAAGTGGAACCTGAATTACACATTCCACAAATTTTTGTTAAATAAACGCTTGACAAAGCGTAACATTACATCATTCTCAACTATCATTATTGCCTGCTGAACATACTAAAATAATCCTATTCTTTCGTACTTGATATCCGTTTGCATTGAACTACTTGGATATGTTAATGTAACACCTTGCACTTCATCAACTCACCTGACATCAGCACATACAGTAGGTATTTAAAGGAGGCCAATTACCTGCGCTATGACAGCTACAGACCACAAAATGATGCGAATGCTTATGAGACGGAGGAGGATTATATTGGACGAGAGCCTAGCTGAGGAGCAGGATGTCACGGGCCAAGGAAGGGACAGGGACACGGAGAGGGCAAGGGCAACGAGATGAGAGAAGACAGAGGAGACAAGTAGTGCCTCGTCCTCGTGTATACAGGGAGAGAACCATCTTAGATGGGATGACTGAGGAGGAGATAGTAAGTCGCTATCATTTGAGTTCAGCAGAAATCTTATCTCTTTATGAAGAGATACGTGAAGATTTAGATTGTGTGACAGCCAGAGGTCGTGCAGTCCCTGGCCTTGTTAAAATGCTGTGCTCATTACATTATCTTGCTTCCGCGTCATTCCAGACAACTGTGGGCATAGTGGGCGGGGTCTCGCAATCTACATTCTCGCGGGCCTTCACACAGTTTCTATGTGCACTCAATAGATGCGCTAGGAATTATATTCATTTTCCTACAGAGCAGACAGAGTGGCTGGAAGTGAGGACTGGCTTTTATAACATAGCCGGGATACCATGTGTAATGGGTGCAATCGATTGCACCCATGTTGCCTTGATGCCGCCTAGTCAGAGTGAGCATGCTTACCGCAACCGTAAGCACTACCATTCCCTGAATGTACAGGTGGTATGCGATGCCACGATGAAGATTATGCATGTGGTTGTCAAATTCCCTGGTTCCAGTCACCATTCCTCTATCCTGAGGAACTCATCAGTCTTCCATGCTTTCGAAGAAGACTATTTTGGACCTGGTTGGCTGCTGGGTGAGTACATATTAGGATGTGTTACCAAGCAACCATTTTTTTTAACATTTCATATGTAATGTACGAATGTCATTTCAATTTGTATACTTTTTTGGCACGTTGGATTATAGGTGACTCAGGATACGGAATTAGGCCGTGGCTGTTGACCCCAGTGGGAAACC